>NW_010294376.1:0-1280 GCF_000700745.2 Antrostomus carolinensis
GTGGGACTGCTGAGCCGGGCTGTGCCACCAGCCCCCGTGGCCGAGGTGCTGCCCACGTGGAGGAAAAAACCTGCGGGAGACGCCAGGAAGGGGCTGAGCGGTGCTGAGCTGGGCGTGTGGGCGCAAGGTGCTGCTTCCTGAACCCGAGCCCAGGCGCGTGTTACCCCAGGGGCTGGAGGGGACGTGTGCCCTGGGGCCAGTGACACCCTGGGGACCCGCGGTGGGGTTCCCCCTGGGTGCCGGTGCCCGGCCACGTACCTGCCCCGCTGCTGTTGCTGTGGTCCCGGGTGGGGATGCTGTACCCGCTCCCCAGGCTGAGGCTCGTGTTTCTCTCCCCTGACTCCGCCTTCCAGCTGCAGAGACCTTGCTCAAAGGAGCAGAGGGCGAAGGACTCTGCGGGGAGGGAGGGAGAGCAGAGTGACCCGGGGAGGTCCCTGTGGTGGGCTCATCCCTCCACAAAAACCCGGCAGTGATTTTACCCCTCTGGCCGCACAGCCGTGGGGCAGAGCTGGGGTGAACCCTGCCAGCCCCACAGCTCAGATTTGCCCTCCAGGGCAGACCCAAAGCCTGTCTGTGTGGTTGGGGGGTCGGTGGGCAGGATCCCCCCCTCCCCGGGGCCAGGGACACTCACTGCACTGCATTGGGTCCTCATCCGAGCCGTCCCCGCAGTCATCGGTGCTGTCGCAGAAGCGGTGCAGCTCCAGGCAGGACCCCCGGCCGCAGGGGCTCTCCGCCTCCCCGCAGAGCTGCTGCCCAGGCTCTGGGGTGATGGGACATGCTGTCACCAAAGGGCTGGTCCCACAGGGTCTCCAGCACGTGCTGGGCTCCCCCCACATCCTTCCCTGGGGTTGCTTGAGGAACAGGCTTTTGCTGCCTGTCCCATGCCCAGGGGAAGGTGCCACCGAGACACGGTGGGAGAGCTCCCCCGGGGTGCAAAACCCAAACCCACGGATCCTGGTGCGCCTCATCCCGGGGGATGTGGGACTCACCCTGCAAGCCACAGTTCCTGAAGACGATGTCGTCAAGTGCCAGCTCTGCCCCACACGCGGGCGGCTGTGTCAGGGAGAAGATGAGCTGCCAACGAGAGGATGGGGATGGCAGGAGCTGAGCATCTGCCCCAGCCGCCTGGGCACCCTCAGCTCCCACTGCATCACCTGGATCCTCCAGCCCCAGCTCGTGGGGCTGGTGCCTGGGTGCTGACACTGCCCTGTCTCACCTGAAACTGGTCTGCAGTTCGGCCCGGGTAGGCAACCAGCTGGTGCCAACCCTCACCTCCACGC
>NW_010294376.1:1301-2261 GCF_000700745.2 Antrostomus carolinensis
GCCCCACCCCCTCGTCCCTGTGCACCATGGCCAGGCGCAGCACCAGCTGCTCTGTCTGGTTGAGCCCTGTGGGGAGCCCCAAAATGTGGCTGTCAGCACTGGGCATCCTGGGGTACCCGTGGGGACAAACTGAGCCCCGCCAGCTCTGGGGACTGAAGCCAGGAACTCCTGGGTCCCGCCAGCTCTGGGGACTGAAGCCAGGACCTCCTGGGTCCCACCAGCTCTGGGGACCAGAGCCAGGAACCCTGGGTCCCATCAGATCTGGGGACTGGAACCGGGATCCCCTGTGTCCCACCAGCTCTGTTTGTGGAGTGCAGAAGAGGTCAGCAGGATGGCAAGGACCCATCCCGAGATGCTAGTGGCTCTGTCCCTGCCATGGTGGCAGATGGCCCCATCCCTCCCCACTGTCCCCCTCATTGCTTCCCTGTGCCCGGTACCCCAAGGCCCATCCGTGCCCACCATGGGCACCCTCACCGCATCCCAGGAGGTGGTACCAGGCGCTGATCTCACACGTGGCAGCTGCTTCCCGCATCACTGGTGACCTGAGCCAGGTTGTGGCCATGGTCTTTGCCGGGGGGGACATGGTCACCATGAACCACCCTGGGGAGGGCAGAGAGCAGAGCGAGGGCTGCAGCCCCATGGGGAGGCACCGGAGCTGTAGCCAGCAGTGCTCCTGCCCCACCATGGGTCTGCTCTGTCCTCTGCTCCCTGTAAGGATGGGTGTGCCAGCACACCGGCTTCCGGGCACCCATGGCCACCACCCATGTGGTGGGTCCCTGGAGCCCACTCACCAGCCGAGCAGCTCCCACTTACCCAGGTCGGTGCCAATGGTGTGGTCTGAGTGGGGCCCTGTGCCCCCTGAGGCCAGGCTGGCCCGGCCCCGCACCCATCGGTACGCCGAGGTGCTCACGTCCTGCCAGCCGCAGTCACCTTCCTCGAAATCACAGGTGAAGGGGGTGC
>NW_010294377.1:0-4556 GCF_000700745.2 Antrostomus carolinensis
ACAGGCCACTTTTACAATGCAATTTGAGTCACTGATAAAGAAGATCCTTAATCATGATTTACAAGTTACACAGCCCCAAATATCCAGCTGACCCACTTCTCCCAGGTCGGCTGTGCTTTCCTCAAATGAAGGCTGTTTACAATCATCTCCAATCCACTTTGCCCATTGGTTAAGCAGAGACCTCAGCACACCGAGCTGGCAGAGGCTGTTCTGCCTGTACCTGTCAGCCCAAAGATGCTTTTACTGTAACAGCACTTCAAGCACAACTAATGACTTCAGCTGCGGCAGTTATGTACTCACGGAGATGTCCATCTCTTCTGTGGAATCACCTTCTCAAGCCCTGCAAGTGCAGCAGCAAAACCAGCATTGCTCAGGAGCGGGGCCAGGTTCAGTTCTGCTCAGGAATTCATTCTCAACATGACACTTGGGAGGCAAAATTTAGCAAGGAAGAAATCCCGTACTCAGCCCAGGAGCCAACGTGGCCACCATGAACCCCGTGGCAGTTCCTGTGAGCACTAAGCACAGGGAAGGCAGACACAGCCGGGGTTAACCCAGCAACCAGCACCAGCTCCCTGCATTTCACAGCACACTTGCCTCAGGTTTGGTTTGGGAGTGTTGCAGATGAAGCAGAAATTCCCTAGGAATCTAGTAGAAAATTTTCTAGCAGAAAATGCAGGAGCCAGGCCCTTCGCAGTGCAAGTGACAAGTTATCACTTCCTGTTAGCAAGGGTACATTTCACCACCCAGGTGGAAGGAACTAGGCACACGCAAGCTGACCACTCTATGTGACCTCTTCAGGAGCCAGCACTGGGGGCAAGCACTAACTGGATCCCACTGACAGCACATAACCAACCTGGGCTGCTGGCAACACGCAGCGTGGGAATCTCCAACAGGAACATCATCCTGTGCATCCCAAAGGGAGAGAGTCTCTGGGTTTTGCAGTTTCGGTGAAATTCGGCCATTCCACGGAGCCTCACACCCTCTGGTGGAGACGGGAGCTCAGCACACTGAGGAGATGCTCTCAAATCCTTCAGCACGGCTGAACTCCAGATGGAATTACCCCTACACATACCCAGATCCACACATCTAGAGAGCACTGCACGTCTCCAGCGTGTGACTGTCCCGGGCAGAAGCCCCAGGTGCCAGGGTAGAAGTAGTTTTATACCCTACTTGCCTGTATGCACACGTGCATCTTGTAAAAAATCTTTCTACTTTGTTCACACAGAATAGCAAGTATTAAATATGGAGAAAGTCAATTTTAAAAACCGGATTTTATTCATGTTTACCACCTGGTTAGGCCACACTGCTTTCTATGACATAAAAAGACCACACAAGTATAGCCAAATTGCAAGGGCAGCACTCTCACCATCCTGCAGGAAGATCTTCCAGTCCCACCCCCTGAAAAGCCAGCACACTGCAGGGAAGCTGGGCACGGGCATCTGAGCTGCTGGCTCTGTGTGCCGGGCAGTCAGACCGCACAGGGCTGGCACAAACAGCTCGTGATCCAAGGCCCCCCTCCTGCAAATGGTGACACTACACGTTACCTGAAATGAGAACATGCTTCATTGTTTAACAGTCAGTCGACAGGAAAATCCTCGGTCAGACAAATAACTTTGTTTTTAAAATGAAGATTCTCCAAGCTTAGAAGATATTTCTCTGACTTAGATACAACTTTTTCCTCCTTTATTAGAAACCTGACAAGTTTAAAATATAGCAACATTGACACATTTTTGATTTAAAGGATAAATACAGCTCAGTTTCCAAGTGCAACTAAGATCAGGATATTTGTAACCACCCCACCTAGGGCTCCACACGCTTTATTCTGACAGCCCAGGTGGCTGAAAACAGCAATTTATAACCCAGGGAAGAGCAACATTAGCAAAAGGAAAGAGAAATGCTCCTTCAAATAATAAACTGAACAAAGGTGCTAGTCTGCAGCACTACACAAGTGAAATGTCTTCTGACTGCAGGCTGAGACTGTCAGACAGATCTGCCCAGGTCAGTTCAACATCAGGAGACAAAAGCAGAAACAGAATTGGTTGCAAATTCAAAGCAGGTGACTTTGCATATGGTGAAGGGAGCACAGCTTCAATCAGCGCAGGAGACATCACCCAGTCAGGGTGTCAGCCCGAAACGCAGCTAAAGCTGGAGACCACTGTCCTACAGACCCATCTTCTCTGCCTCAGCACCTAAGAGAAGCAGCATCCCACCCCCAGCTCTCCTTAAAATTCTTCCCGACAGCAGTTCTACCCTGAAAACTGCCAACAGCACCTCAGTGCCAAGCACCACTTTTGCCACCACCTCCTTTCCAGCTGGGGCGGGGGGAAGTCGCTCTCAAGCCTGCAGTGTCGTGGTAAAATAAAACTGCCAGATCAACCCAAGCACACACCTGATCTTACCAGACATGGGAACATCAAAACAGCTGTAACACACAGCCCAGAGCTTGTCTTGTGTGACACTGACAGGTCAGAGGTGTGGCCAGCAGAAAGCTGCCAGCACAGCGTTAATGGCCTGGACTGGTCTGAGCACATCAGAGGCAGCAAAATGAGTGTGTTCTGGATCAGTGTTGCATCATAGGGATGCACCAGAAGGCCCCAACCAGAGACACTGCTTCATTTCTGCTGAGGAGACACAGTAAGAACAGTTTTTCTTCAAAAATATACTTCATACTGTTAGGGTGACCCTGGCAGAAGCAGTTGGGTAAGAGGTGCAGTGGAAAAGAAAATCACCACCTGAAGGACAAGCAGGTGCAACACAAAGAATTATCAGTGAGCTGTTAAACCATCAGGCTCCCAAATGAACACCTCACTAAAATGATCAGGGACAGTTCACACATCTGGTGAACACGGCATGAGGCTGGGCAGAGCGACAGCGTATTGGAGCTCCTGAGACAGACACATCAGCCCCGTCCTGCTGGCTCAGGTGCAGCTGGTGTGCAGTGCTCCTGGCTTGAAGGTGTGATTGGAAATATGGCACCTGGCAGCTTCTGCACGGCCACTGTGCACACCATGGTCTCTACAGTGCAGTGCAGCTCCTCTGCGACACAAAGTCACTGGTGGGGAGAAAAGGGAGGCAGAAAAGTTGCTTTTCCCTCCCCCAAACTACACAGTCCTTCCTCTCCCTCCCAACCTTGGACACTGCCAACTTCCCCATGACTTCATTAACATGCTAGAAAGTTACTTATTTTTCTCTCCTCAGCTCGTTTTTGCTGCTTTCTTGGGTTAAATTTGCTCACAGATGGGCCAGTGCCAGGTCTAGGTGAGCAAAAGCAGCAGTCACAGATGGGCCTAACAAACCCCAGTGCCAGGTCTAGGTGAGCAAAAGCAGCATTGTGCTGGGACTGGGGGCAGGGAGGGTCTGTCATTTCAGCAGCAATGAAATATCAACTTTATCCCAAATTCTGCTGGGAGAGCTCACCCATCACTGGCACATCGGCTGCAGCCACGAGCAAAACAGAGTCTGATGGCAAACAAAGCTGGTTTGGGGAGCAGCCCCCTCCTCCCACCCCCTGACAGCTCCACAGTTGCACAGCAGCAGCTGTCTGGGGTGACCTCGCTGTGAGCCACATCACCCCACTGACAACAACAACAACAAGCAGAAAAGTTGCTCTTTTAGGCTTTTTGTCAGAAGCCAGGATGACTTTGGTTCCAGGCTCACAGCACAGGCCTTGCCCGCTCCCCTCCCCAGGCTTGTGAGAGCTCGTGTTCACCTGAGCTGTGACCCTGGCCGGACTCCCTGGCTGCAGGAGAAAAACCAAACAGGACAGAAAATCACAGACGTAACGAGAGAGCAAAGTACACAACTTCCAACAAAGCCTTACAATTTGTTCAAGGAAAGAAACGACCTTATCAGTATTTCCTACTGTGGGGGGGAACAAAATTTTGGAATTCAGACAGTGCCAGTGATAAATCAAGTGAAAAAAATACCCATGCAATGTATCCAAGTTCTGCTTTCTGTGTCTGTACACCACACCCACCAAGGACGTGCAGCCTCACTTTAATCTGGCTCGGTGGTTTTTAAGAGACGCTGCAGCAGTCATTAAAGAAACTCATCTGAGGGCTGTTTTCCCTCAGCTGAGGGATGAGCCCGCTGTGTGCAGTATCATACATGACCATCAGAACGCTGCGTGGATGCTCACACCTGGTACTGCACAGGGGAACCCAGCACGGAGCCCACCTCAGAGTTGATCTGGGGCACGGGTGGGACTGGCTGGTACAAGGCTGGGCCCGGTGGCCCCACCGCCCAGCAGCCCTTCCCCAGCCCCCCTCGTGTTCCCCCTACCCAGGAGGGATGCACAGGGCTCACCCCGTTCTCACTCACCTCACACATGGGAGCCCAAGTGCCAACGGAACCGCCCACGGTCACCACTCGGGGCTGCAGCTTCTCTGGGCAGGAAATCCTGCGGCACACGAGGTTTGGGGAGAAGTCACAAGAACAACAAACAGTCTCGGTCTGGCCACCTGAGCACACCGTGCCCTGGCCAGGCAGCCCCCTCCCCGCTGCACAGCCCATCCCTTCCGTCCCTGGGGCCCAGCTGAGCCCCCCCTGTCCCCCCA
>NW_010294378.1:0-509 GCF_000700745.2 Antrostomus carolinensis
TTTTTTTTGGACTCATGTTTTTAACTTCCAAATTCCAGACAGTGGCAATCTACCTTGGAATAGAGCACAGCAGAATAATTAGCCTAATAGATGCAGTGCTATGGGAAAAGATTTGTCTGTGTATCCATGGGTTACACAGGCTCAGAGTACCTAGGACTCAGTGGAACCAGAGACTCACCGTACAGCATAAACCTCCCCTGTGAGTTGTTCTTTTAACTCATAGACTTATGGACAACATTTAGTTGCTTGTGTGTGTTCTGTTGAGACAAACTGTTGAAGTACAGGTGAGAAAACTATACTTGCTTGGGTGTGATCCTATTAAAAAATCTACTGAATGTTGCAGTTATCCATTGTCTCCAAACTTCAAAGTCAGGCTGACTTCAAAGACAGAGTGGAGGTGAAGATGTATCTGACCAGAACCCAGCTTCACAAAGAAAATAAGTGTGACTGGCTTGTGCCATGGTCTTCTTTCCCAGAGGTTCCTCCTATACAATCTGCTGCACAAAAAA
>NW_010294379.1:0-749 GCF_000700745.2 Antrostomus carolinensis
GGTCAGCGATCGCGTCGAGTTCGCTGGCGACAGAGTGGGTCAAAGGGAAAACGGTAAGAGGCCCTGCCAGGGTCACAGGTGACACCATGGAAAGCCTCCAACGCTTCGGACTGCCCACGTTCTCTGTTGGGATTGTGTAGGAACCAGCGGTCTGGGAGTCCCGGTACTGACTTGGTGTGGTACCAGGGTTTAGAAAGCTTCTCCTCTGGAGATGTTCCAAACCCACCTGGATGCAACCTGCTCGAGGTGACCCTGCTCTGGCAGGGGGGTTGGACTGGATGATCTCCAGAGGTCCCTTCCAACCCCACCACCCTGTGGTCCTGTGACTGTCACCCCTGTCAGTGGTCAGTTTTCCAAGGATTAGTCTGCAGGGAGGTATTTTGTCTCCTGTACAGAAAGCAAAAACACACTGATTGTGGGTTCTGAAAGAAACTTTAGTTGCAGTGTCGTTAGGTTCTTTATACTCTTCTTCTGCCAGACAAGAAATACATTTCTATATCGTGATAGAAGATAAGCATAGACCAGTCCCTCCAGTGGCACCAGTCTGTGACACTGGCACGCTGTGGTTCATTCCCACCGCTGCTCAGTCTGAGATGTTCCTTAACTCCTGGCAGCTGAGCTGTTGTCCCACGTGGATTCTGTTGGCACTGGAGCATTAAATCCCTCTCAGCAGCCGCCTCTGTGGCCTGTGTTGCACCTCACATGAGCAGTGACTGCACACTTAGAATCATACAATGGTTTGGGTTGGA
>NW_010294380.1:0-1469 GCF_000700745.2 Antrostomus carolinensis
TAACAGCGCGGCTTCGGGGAACGCGGAGTTACACCTTGTCCAGGCTGCGTTCTCTAGCGAGTTTTGGGGTAAATTCGGTGGTTTTTGTGACTGATTTGTCAGCAAGGGGCGAAAACGCTTCTGTGACTCCAAACGGTCTGTCGGGCGCTGGGGAAGCAGCTCCCGCGGGGGGAGAGGCTCCTGCACCAACGGCCGCAGGTAACTGCCGCCGAGACCTGTAACCATCAGACTTTACACCCAGCACTTGCACGCGCCTGTTCGAGTCTCACATTGGGCTTTATCTGTCCCTTCCTCAGCTTGTTGGTGCTTTGAGGCAAAACCTCCTGTGGGATGTGTTTTGTAAGTGAATCAGGCCAGGGATTTGGTCAGTTCTGTTATGTGTTCTTATTTTCTACTTTTATTCTGTGATTTTTTTTTTTTTAATAGACCTTGACATAGGTTTTCTCATCTGTTCTCTTGGACCTGCCCTGAAGGTGACAGGCTTTTTGCCTTCATTTAATATTTCTTCTTGAATATTCATCATGATTTTTAGGGGTTTTTTTGTCCCTGGCTGGTTTGTGGCACAAATAACTCACTTTTGTCTGTTTTTCCTCAGAAAACATGAAGGAAGTGAAGGAGCCGAGACATCGCAAAGACAACAGACGCCCAGACTTGGAGATTTACAAGCCTGGCCTCTCCCGATTGAGGAACAAACTTGTGCCACCAAAGCACGAAGCCTCGGAGAATCAGAGGAGCAGAAGTGAGGAGGGCAAGGAGGAGAGTGCCAGCGACAAGAGCTTTTTGGGAGGAGGGACTCCAGTCATGGAGGATTTTGGCAAAGATGATGGCCCCAAGCAGAATGGTCCTTCGCAGGTAAATGAAGAGACAGAGACAAAAGATGGTCTTCAGAGCCAGGAGAACTCATGCAAGCAGCCTGTTCCAGATGAGTGGTGTCCCAAGATCACCAGGAGAACCAAGAAGCCAGACCAGCAGATCTACCAGCCTGGGAAACGCCTGCATGGAGCTGCTAAAGAATCATCCCTGCGGTCAGCTGCTGAGGAAATCACCAGTAAGATGGAGCAGCTGAAAGTCGAGAGAGATGAAGAGGCTGAGAAGAGTACCAGAAAAGACAATAACAGGAAAACCAAATCAAGCAAGGAGGAGAGAGAGGGGAGCCAGGCAGGGGAAGGAGTGAAAGCCTCAAGGGGAGAAAAAGGCCGACGACTAGAGCGAAGCGAGAGGCTGAGGAGAACGAGTGAGGAGGTGATGCAGGGGAAGCTGGGCTCCACCAAACGCTACTCCCGCTCCGACAAGCGGCGGAGCCGGTACCGCACCTGCAGCACCAGCTCAGCTGGAAGCAACAACAGCCTCGATGGAGCCCCGCTCGTGGACGGGGTGGAGAGGCGGCAGGAGCGTGCCAGAGAGAGAACGCGTCCTAGGAAGCAGCTCTCTGCATCCTCCACTGACTCCCTGGATGATGACAGAATTGA
>NW_010294380.1:1486-1716 GCF_000700745.2 Antrostomus carolinensis
TCTGGATAAGAAAAAGCGTTCAGAGCAGAGTCGGGTTTCTAGGAGTGAGAGTGAATGGAGCAGCAACGGCAGGGAAGTCAAGGGACCCTTTCGAGTCACGTTTGACAGCAAGACTATGAGCAGGGACATTAGTCTGGCTGATACAGATAAAAAAAAGCCCCTGAAGGCGTTTGTTAGTTGCAATGACTCAGAGGCTTCGGAGGCGAGGAGCCAGAGCAGAGAGCCCCAAG
>NW_010294380.1:1825-16150 GCF_000700745.2 Antrostomus carolinensis
GGACTAAAGGCCCTCGAATGAGGGGCCGGGGGGGCACGGCTCGCAGGCTGTGGGACCCAAATAACCCGGACCAAAAACCTGCCCTGAAGAGCCAGACTGCTCAGCTTCATTTTCTAGACACGGATGATGAAGTGAGTCCCACGTCCTGGGGGGAAGCCCGCCAGGCCCAGACTTCCTACTATAAGTTCCAGAACTCTGACAATCCCTACTATTACCCTCGGGCCTCTGGCCAAGGCCCCCAGTATCCTTACGGGGGGTACTCCCTGCAGTATCCTATGGGTCCAAGCAACGGTGTGTACCCAGGAGCCTATTACCCTGGGTACCCCGGCCAGGCAGGGCCGTACATGTGTGGTCCACTCCCTCCCACTCCTCTGAGTCCCGAAATGGAGCAGCAGATGCGGAACATACAGCAGCAGGAGCTCAGCAAACTCCTCCGTGAGGCTGGGAACCAGGAGCAGCAGCTCAGCAACCTGCTTTCCAGAGACCGCATCAGCCCGGAGGGGCTGGAGAAGATGGCCCAGCTGAGGTTTGTGGCTCTGCTGCAGAGGGGTGTGTGACCGAGTCATTTCCAGGCTGAACTGCCACTAGAATTGTTATCCAGAGAATAGTGTCTCCTTGGGGATCTGGTAGACTGAAGATGTTAATGTTTTGGAGACTGGGAGATGAGGCAGTGGCTCAGCTTTTGATGTGCTGGGTGTGTTTGTCATGTGCCATGTGTGTGGGCATGGGAAGGAAGCTGTGGGTGAAGATATCACTTGCCTGGGCTGGGAGCTAAGCTGTGGTGTCGTGTGGCTGTGGAATGCCTTGCCTGCGTCGCAGGGAGCAGGGTGAGCACCCGCTGCAGCTCTTGGCTTCTTCTTGCTTTTACTGGAGCTGATCTGTCTCATTTCCAGTGCTCCCACGTGCTTTCAGTATCTACTGGAGGACTTCCGCTTTCTTACCTGTCCTTGCTTATCTGCTGTCTGATTTGCATTGTGGGCTTCAGGGATGGCGACTGTCTTGTGCTTGCGAAGCGCTGCGTGGGTTCCTGGTGACAGTGACAGCTCTGTCACAGTGACAGCAGCTTTCAAGCGCTGGGTAGTTTTGCTCTTGACACCAGTCAACCCTGTGATGTACAGCAGTCCACTGGGAGTAGCCTGGTGATGCCAGCTAGCGAGAGGGAAGTGACACTGGTGCCCTGGAGGGTAGTTAACATGGCTGTAGTAAGTTTCTACTTGACATCGTTCACATTTGCTTGTGACCTCTGTGCCTCCAGGGCTTCTCTGGAGACTTATTTTCAGAGCTGACTGGCAGCAAATCCAGCAGGTGAGCTCGTTTCAGGGCTTGTTCTGTGTTTTGGGGACTCGTGCTATAGACCACAGGGTGGGATTTGTCTGCTCTTGAAGCAGCACTGGAGCTTTCAGGTCTTTCTCAAGGTATCAACGTCACCCAGAGCTGTTGTCTAGAGGGAGAGGAAAGACTACACAGTGCTGCTGTGGCCCGTGTGAAGCCCACCCTGCCCTGGGAGGGGTGTGTGTGCAGGGTTTGGGGACAGCCTGGGGTAGGGCAGCAGAACTGTGCTCTGTGCTTTGCCCAGCAGCCCACCAGCATCCTTCTCTGACTCTGTCAGGCTCTTGCAGGCGTTTGCCATCTGGCTTCGCTCCAGGCTTTACCATCTACGCTGTTCTGTAGGGCTCAAAGAAATAGAAGGGATGAAGCTGCCAAGGCAGTAACAGCTGAGGATCCCCTTTGCTGTAAACTTGCCCCCCCACGGATTGCAGAGCTGTTTCCAGGCTGCAACTGTGTCATTAGATTCAGGGGAGGAATCCTGCTGTAGTGTCCAGGGCAAGGCTGTAGGTAGCTGGTGAGGGGAAGGTGATTTCTGGGGCTCTGAGGCTTTAATTTCCTTCAGGTGTGACGTTACCATCTCTCATTCATTTTTGAAGAAGCAGGGTCTCAGTTTCTACTGTGTATTTTGGTTGGATGGAAAGACCATTTTAATAGCAAGACCTCTCCTGCCTCTCTGGTTCTTTGTGTTTTTGTCTGGCCTGTAGCAGCCAGACTTTGTGCTTGGAAGGAGCAGAGCCCGGCAGCGCGTGCTTTCTCTACGGTACTATCAGGAACACTGGCACCTTGCTGTTCCCGGTGACAGAGCTGTAGCAGAGCTCCTTGCTCTTTGGCAGGTCCTGATCCTTCCTGATGTGTATCTAAAAGGGAGGTGGTCCTTTCAGATTTGCCCTCCTGGAGCAGGAAGGGTGTTTGGCTGTGAGAGCTCCCGTCTCCCTCTGGGACATGTGTGGCAGCACCGATTTGCCATGGCGTGTGAGCCGGGTGAACCGCTGACATCTGGTGCTGGCGGGATGAGAAGCAGCAGGTGGCTCAGTGCACGGTCCTGGCAGCTCAGGCTGGCCTGCACAGTTGCTGTTGTGTTGACCCCTGCTTGTGTTTCACTGTAGGGTGGAGATGCTGCAGCTCTATGAACGGTGCATCCTGATGGATATCGAGTTCTCCGATACGCAGAACGTGGACCAGCTGCTGTGGAAGAATGCGTTTTACCAGGTGATTGAGAAGTTCCGGCAGCTTCTCAAGGACCCTCAAGGGGAAAATGCCCAAGAAATTCGGAACAAACTGCTCCAGCTTCTAGATGAGGTAAGAAGAGAGAAACATCCCCAAACCCCAATAAACCTTTGGGTGGGGTTTGCTGGTGTTTAGAACGGGGTGGTGTAACTGGACAACTGGCCTTCTTGATCCTGCTCATATCTCTGAGTGCTTTAGGCCCCACTAGTGCAAGGAGAATGCTCAGGCAGGTTATGGTTTAGCGTAGCAGATATAGGTCCAGGTGGACATTTGTTATAATTTAAACCAGGCTTGCTTTGGTGTGTTTTATGTTAATTAGAAATTGATTTAAGCTAAAATGAAATGAACATCCTGAAAGTGGAAATAAACAGCAGCATTCCTGGGGGTGTTTGTGTCATCTTTATCAAATTTGCTTAAAAGTCATTCCATTCAGCTGTGCAGCTCAGTGTTCTCTTTGTGGAAGGTAGGCTGACAGATCCAAGAGGATGTATTTTATAGAGTTAGGTTGGTGGGAAGGGCTGGAGGACTTTAGTCCAACCTACTGCTCAAAGCAGGACTTCTTAAACACTGGATCATGTCAGTCTTGAAAACCTCTGAGGCTGGAGATCTCCCCATCTCCTTGTTATTTTCTGAAGAGAAAGAGCCCAAGCCTTGGGGAGAGGGACTGTCTTTCTTGCATGTGGCAGGGATGGTGTGGTGATTTTGTGCTTGTCATCAGAAAGCATGTAACACCCAAGTATGTGGTTTTTTTGCAGGGCACTTCTTTTTTTGATGGCCTACTCCAGAAGCTGCAGGTGTCGTACCAGTTCAAGCTGGAGGACTATATGGACGGGATGGCCATCCGCAGTAAGCCTCTGAGGAAAATGGTGGGTTGGCTTCTTCCTGGAGATTTCTCATGCTGAATTCAATGTGCTGCCCTTGCCAAGAGGCAGGCAGCTGTACTCTGAGCAGATGTCAGTATGTTTGCAGAGAATCTTTCTCAGCTCTTGGAGAACTTGTTGAACCAACTGGTGCATTATCATTTCTTAGCTTCCTTTGCAAAGAACTTTTTGTAGCAGCTCTGTCACCAGAGCTAGTCAAGGGAAAGAAGTGTGTCCAAAGGTACCTTACCTTAGATATTGAACATCTCTTATTTCTGTCCGTGGAATCCAGAATAATGAACAAGGAAGGCAAACAGTTGTGCTGCCTCCCTGACACTTGACAGCATATTGCTGTGAGTGCAGGTGCAGGAGACAGCTGAGGAAGGATATTTTAGTCCAGGTCTGTTCCCAGAGAGATCTGTTTGTTTAACAGCTGTCTTCACATTGGTCATGGACTAAATGACTCTCTTCTGGAAGAGAGATGGGATGTTGTTGTAAGAGAGGAACTGTTCAGGGGATTGGCTTGCCCTCACAAATGTTGAACCAGTGCCATGGAGCCTTGTCATTTCATTCTGCTGCCCTTTTGTGAGACCTTCAGTGTGTCAGTGATCTCCTCTTAGCTCTCCACAGTCCCTGGTGCTCACTGGGTCTGTAGTGAGCAGTCTGCAGGTCCCCCACGATGTACTGAATGTTTCTTTCAGGTGAAGTACGCGCTGATCAGTGCCCAGAGGTGTATGATTTGTCAAGGGGACATTTGTCGATACAGAGAACAAGCGAATGACACCGCAAACTACGGGAAGGCCCGCAGGTATCGTGTTCTTCACTGCAGTGCTGAGCACAGCTCTTCCTCTGTCTGCAAGGGCTGTATCTCATTTCACACTTAAACTTGCTTCTAGCCAAAACAGTCTTTCCCTGCCTCTGTGTTGTATTGCAGTCCTGTGAAGCTGAAAGATGTAGCGTAGACTGTTTTGCTGTCCCAGAGAGCAAGCCAGCCCAGCCAGTTGTCCTCCAGCCATCTAGTGTGGAAGTTGTGCTGTGCTGATCCTGCAGCAGGGAGGGTTTATACTGTTGAGGCTGGCAGAATGGCTGTTGTGTTCTCTGGTGACTTTTCACCTAGGAGAGGTTCCCATATGTGTCCATATGTTCTGACTGCATCAGGAAGTACTTGTTGCTTATTGTTTTTTCTGTTGTTTTTTCTGGAGCAAAGACTGGAAGGGGGGGAAGTGAGGCCAGCATGAGGGATGGAGCCCTGAAATCTGTGGAAGTTTGGAGAACAGGGCAGGGCAAGCTGCCCATTTGGGGATCTGTGGACATGGTGGACTGTGCTGATATCTCAGGGAGGCTGGGGGGAACATAGGAGGTTCGTGATGTGTCTGAACAGTGTTGATGGATTCGAGTGGCATGATATAAGCTGGAGAGTGGATAATACAATTAAAGGAAAATAGAGAGGAGAGTGGAGGGGTGAATGGGCTGCCACAGGATGGGTGCCTCTTCTCTTGGGATGATACGGGGAATGAGCTAAGGAGCATGGGGGGTTTGGTCCCCGCTGCCATGGAGCTAAAAAGGGAACTGAGAGAATGTTCCTTGAATAGCCTGTTCTCTGTGCCTGAGGCTGCATGGGAGACACCACTTGCTGGGTCTGGCTAAATGCTGGTCTTTAGATGGAGCCAAGAGCGTTTTTTTCCGGAGCTGTATCTGCCCCTCTCTGTGTCCTGCGCTCCAGCTGCCTGTGCACGCTCCTGCAGGCAGAGGGCACTTGTGCAAAGGGTCTGTTCCCTTCGAGGCTGCCAGGGCTTCACTCTGAGGGGAATTCTGCACCCTTAACAGCAAGGAAGGCAACCTGCTGTCCTTTCAGTAAATCTTTCTCTCTGGTTCTTCCCTTCCTCAGCTGGTACCTGAAAGCTCAGCAAATTGCTCCCAAAAACGGCCGCCCGTACAACCAGCTGGCGCTTCTGGCCATCTACACGGTAAGATGCTCATCGTACAAGGGTGTAGCAAGCATAGGGAGAGCCTCTGGGATGGCTGTGAGATTCCATCTGGTGGAGACAGGCATTGTTTAGGGCAGTGCTCCCAGATGGGTTCTTTTTTTTTTTTTTTTTTCAAAAAAGAAAAGAGCTGATGGCAGGATGTGCTGTGTGGATTCCAGCTGCTGTGGCTTCGGGCAGCTTTGTTAGATACACGCTACACCCTCAGGCTATCGGCATTTTGGGGACTGTTCTGTGGGCTGTTGAGAGTGCACATGTTTTCAAAGTGGGTTGTGTTTAAAGTTTTGCATGAGGTTTTTATGCTCAAGGTCGTACTGTCAGGAGGATGCTGTTTCTATTTGCCACGTCTTCATTGAACCTGTGGGCACTGGTCTAAGTGACATCCACGTGTGACTTTCTTAAGCTTCAGGTTTGCTGTTTACTCCAGCCATGTGGGAAAACTTACTTCAAGGAGGATGTGAGAGGAGATAATGGAAGCATCAGGCTGGGACACAGGGGTTGGTGTAGGGATCTGCCCGTTTGCAGCACTGGAAGGTGCTGGTTTAAAGCAGAGCAGTTCAGAACTGCTGGGTTCAGAAACACATCTCCTGCATGACTGGGAATGACCATTCTGACTCCTGCTGTGGACCTTGGAGCAGCAGAGCGTCCTGCCCTGCTCTGGTGGTTTGTAAGGCTAGCAGCATGTGGGCAAAACCCTAAATGGCTGTGTGTCTTGGTAGCATAAAGACTTGCAGGGTGCCTTCTCACTGCCAGTCTGTGGCAGAAAAGATGCTGAGAAGTTGCTCGAGCGTGAGGGGATTAGCCCAGCAGCAGGCTGAAAGGAGGAGGGCATCCTGCCCACCACTGGTAGGAGTCTGGCAAACCCTCCAGTCTTCCTGGGCCTCTGCTTTTTGTAAAAGTCATGTGGAGTTGTTTCCATATTCATAGTAATGTTAAAATGAGTTATTTCCTGAACTGTCAGGAATTCAGAATTTATACCTTTGCCCTTTACCATGATGTCTGGTGAGAGACTTTTGTTTGAGCCTCTGGGTTGATGGTTTCTGTAGAAGCCTTGGGGCTACAGTGAGTGAGTCTGCAGGCTGCGGTGTCACCTGCGATCCCTGACCTTAGCAAAGGGCTTGTGCTTTGTGCTGCTGGTTGTAGGTAGCTGTGGATGTGGGTGTGGATGGAGAGTTCAAGGTCCTACTTGTCATAGTGTTTATCAGCACGTCTGTCTGTCCCAGGCAGTATTGAGGGAGAGAGAAAGTGAGGAACTTGGGAACTTGGCTCTGAATGCTCTGGAATGAGTGGCAGCTCTGAGTCTGGTTGTGTTTTTGCAGAGGAGAAAGCTGGATGCTGTCTACTATTACATGCGCAGTCTGGCTGCTAGCAACCCCATCCTGACAGCCAAGGAGAGCCTCATGAGTCTGTTTGAAGAGACAAAACGCAAGGTGAGCCTTGGAGCTGGGCTGTGGGATGCTGTGATCCAGAGAGGAGGGTGATGATGGCTTTGGGAGTTGGAGTCACCACTTCATCTACTGCTAAAAAAATTCTATGTTGTGGTCAGATGACAGAGGCAGCTTTGTGAATGGTGGTGTCCGTTCTGCCTCTCCTCAGACTGCTTTTGGGCTTGTTTGGGCTGCTGAATCTCTTGTTTCTGGGTCACAGACTGTGAAACAGCCAAGCTCAGCAAGGGCTGTAGGTTGCTGTGGTTTGCAGCATGGCCCTGGCGTGCAGCGTGATCATTGTCCTATCCCTTTAGGTGCCCCACACCTATGGGGGTAGGCAAGAGGGGCTGCAGTCCCTTTGTGCCCCAAAGGGTCACCCCGAGTCGCAGATACAGCACGTTGGCTGTGACACTCCTAGAACTGAGCATAAGTTTTCTTGTCCTGGGGCGGGTGGAGTTGAAAAGCTCTCACCTGCACTGTCCTATAGCATCAAAGACCAGATTCTGGACCTGCCGAGGAGTTACTGATGTTCTGAAGCAGAGAGAGTGTCTAACTTCTGCATGTAAACGGAACGATACACTTTTCCTGAACTTTGATCCCTGGGTGATCTGAATCTCTTCTGTCTGTCCAGGCTGAGCAGATGGAGCAGAGGAAACATCAGGTGCTGGATCTGAGCCCCAGCCGCCGCGGGAAGGGCAAGAAGTCCACATTGCGACAAGTTGGAGATGATGCCATGAGGCTGGAGATTTGGATCCATCCCTCCCACCCCCGCTCCTCCCAGGGCCATGAGTCCGGCCGGGATTCTGAGCAGGACAACGGTCTTGGGAACCTCAGCCCCAGCGACGTGAGTACTGCAGGAGGCAGCAGTTGGCTTTGGTGTCATGTGTTTGGAATGCAGTGGAATGACACTGGATCTGTTTTGCTTTCCTGTTGCTAAATTTTCCAGTGTTTTGGCTTCCCCTATGGGAGCTGTGCCTGGGTCAAGCTGAGGAGCTGGTGACCTCGTGCCTCTCATGTTTAAGGCATGTTGTTACCATCCATTTCTTGGCAGCATGTGCTGGCGTGGCTGATACGGAATAGGAGAGGCACAAGCAGAAGATGCTGCAAAATGCCTCTGCTGAGGGTTCTAACTTGGGTGAGGTTACCGGTGGGAAATGAAGTCAGATGCTGAAGACCAGGGTTAACAGTGACCCTGTAAGCTCTGAGGCTTGTTCTGGAAGTAGGTCACTTGTCACAGGGCCAGATGATTGGAGGGTTGCCACATTTGGGAATGTGACAATTGTGGGTTTAATTTCCACTGTAAGTGTTACACTTGCATTACTTGTGCTGCTGAGCGGGCAGATTATTTCCTTTCTGTTGCAAGGATAAGAACCAAACCCTCACTGACTAACAGTGTCTGTGCTCGGTGTGTTTGAGCTGTGTACCTTGCAAGAGGAGCCCAAGTGAACTCTTTGTCAGGCACAGGAATGCAAGCGAAGGCAGTGGTGGTTGGGAGCTCATCCTCTAGGAATCCTTGCGCTGCTCTGGCACATGCAGCCTGCAAGAGAACTTGCCAGGGAGCTCTGGGCTGTCTGTCCTAAAATGGCTGTTAAGGATGCGAGTTTAGCACAACTGGGAAGACCTTCCCTGCATACTGCAGAGCCCAGAGCTTCTCAAATATGATTGTACTTTTATAAGTAGTTTGTGACTTCAGCTGGGTGGAACTGGAATGAAGTCTTGGAGCTTTGAAAGATAAGCTCTGGCACATGGCTGCAGCATTTTTAAGATGTTACTGCCCTTGGTTGTTTTCCCTCTCTTTAGCTTCTCTTCTGGAGGCCTTTGCTTCTTCAGCATTGTTGAAAGGAACGTGCCAAGCTTTAGCCTCTCCATAAATCATTGGTGAAGATGCTTTGACATAAGATGCTGTGAGTTATTTTGAGGCACTAGGGGTTTCTCTTTTGCAGTGCTCCCATGTGTGGTAGCGTAACCGCTAGCGAAGCGGGGGGCAGCGATGTCTTGTTGTTCATAGTGCAGCACTGTTTGCTAGAGCTTGCCCTTGGTCTCTTCACGGGGGGCTGTGTTCTCTGAAGTGCAGGTGGCTGGCAATGCCTGTGCACATTATCTGATTACTCCCATTAGTCTTGATTTCTTTATGTTTGAAGTGTTGGCTCATTGAAAGCACGAGCTTTCTGATCGTGGAGAGGCTGTGTGATCAGAAATATGATGTCCAAAGGGCAGGGCTGAGGACACAGGTTTCGGCACTGCTGGTTTTGGCAGCTGAGATGTTTGTACTCAAGCTGCCTGTGCCTGCTGTGGTGCTGCACTCCACTTGTGTTGGCACAACTGCTTATGGGGCTGTGATGTGGCCACGTCACCAAACTGATCTGCATTGAAAATAAACCGGTGAGAAGGAAACCTTAAATCTGTGTCACTGCCAAAGCCCCCGTGCTGTGAAGCTGTGGGCTGGATAAAGACAGCAGCTCTTCGGGAAGCTCTGGACACCTTGCTCCTTGAAGCTCTAGCCTTTTACCCCCTTCCTCACCCCATCTCTGGGTGGTTTGCAGCTCCTTCTCCTGCACGGAGCGGAGCAGTCCGTGTGTTTGCCACGGTGTGGCACTGTTTGGCCTCGGAAGGGACCTGCCTGCGCCAGGGACAGGCAGCTGCCCTCATCCTGGCAGCACCTCTGCCCCACTGGAAGGGAACAACTCTTCTCCCAGGGGTTGTGTGCCAGTGCTTACGTGTCATTTTGGGGAAATGAGTCTAAATTGTGTCATTGTGTCCTTCCTTGCCAGCTTTAGCCCTCGAAAAGGCTGAGGCAAGCTGTGTTCTTTCGTTTGTTCTGCTAGCTGTGCTCTGCAGGTAGCTCCTCAGGCATCAGTCTTTGTGGCAGCTCTTTCTGGGCCAGAGAATGGAATTTTTCAGGGTAGAGTTGGGAGAGTGTTCAACTTGCAGAAGCAGATAGAACACCACAAGTGTAAACCTAACAGCTCTGGACATGGGACAGGGCAGAGGTGTGGAGAAGAGGCTCCTTCTACCCTTCAAATGGAGGTGGTTGTTTCAAACCCAGCCCAAGCCAAAGGTGACTGGTGTTTTTACTGTGGAGATGCTGGATGTTTCACAGGTGACAAGGAAGTGCTTTGGGATGTTTTCTGTTCTCAGTGATCTCTTCCTTGTGAAGGTGGTTAGGTGCCAGCCCTGTGTTGTGACACGCTTGGCAGGGAGATACTGAACGACTGCTCTCCCGGGACCTGCTGATGTGCACACTGTCCCCATCAGCGAGCAGAGTGTCTGCTCAGCACATGCTTGCACGTGTCTTCTCAGTGCTGACTTTATTTTTCCTTCTGCAGCCTTATACAAAGACACAAACATAATTACTTTATTTCAGGGTTAGGAGCCAGCTGAATGAAGTTAGTAAAGCGTGATGGCAGGTCTGCAGAAGGCCAGCTCACACTGCGACTGTGGCTGTGACAAGAAGAGGTGGCGTGCGGTGCTGGCGATTTGCCTCGGCGCTCTGTGTTTAGGTAGAGGTTTGGCATAGCTGCTTCTTTCACAGTTTGCTACATCATGTTTTCTAGGAAGATGCAGAACTGGAAGAACGTACCCTCTGCCCACACCTAGGACGTGCATCTCTGCATCTCTTCCTTATCCCCTTCCTCAGTAGCTGGATTTGGCGCTGCTGGCATGAAGGGCATGGGATGTTCTCAAAGTGAGCTGAAGAAGTGTTTGGGTTGCAGCCTGGCTGTTTTGTGCTTAGAGTTTTTTCTGTTATGCCTGCAGCCTTTTGGGGTTTCATTCTGTGAATGGCTGTTCTCTGTGGTCTCTTACACACTGCATGTTTCTAGGTGTGCAATGGCAGGAGAGTCCAGGCTGACCCAGCACTCTGCTTACCTGACAATATCGGGTCACTTCGTCTGGGATTCCAGTAAGAAATGCAAAAAAGGAGGCTGAACCATGGAGCAGTTGTGTTGCTTTTTTAGAAACAGCTGGCCAGGGCAAAGTGAGTTGAAGAGCTGAGTCTCTGCCATTTCTTCTCTGCCACTGGTTTCATTTGCAGTGGGTCTGTATTGATCTTAACTCCGATAGTACCATACGCAGCTTACTGCACAGACTGTGAATTGGTAACGTAAACAGGGCAAAGGTGCTGTCAGTCTCTTGAGAAAGTGTTAATATTACACTGAGTTTGAGATTTTAATCACCCCTGTCAGGAAATGCTGAGTTAAGGTTCCCACAGTTGCTGTTGCCTGCTGCCTGTGCTCTGCAGTGATACTTCCTTGCGTTATCACGCGGCGTGCACGCACTAATGGAGATTACTCCATAGCTGCAGCTAAGATTAGGGAAGAGAGGTTTTCCCTTGGCACAACAGTAATTGAATAATATTTCTCTCCAGATGTCTGAATACTTTAGTATCATTAAAGAATTAAGTCTCCTAGCCTCTTTGTGAGAGGTCAGTCTTGTAGAGCCATCAGAAGTTTGGTAGGGCCACCCAAAAAGCTTTTAGGAAAGCTCAGGCCAGAGTCAAGATCTGCTGTCTCAGCCCTGTGCGTTGGCTGCAGGAACCCTCCCGTTTCCCCTCAGCCTGCTGATTAGGGACAGAGGTGTTGTATTTGCCTGGTGCAGGGTGCCCATGGAGCAACAACCCCTTTGCAAGAGCAGAGAAATGATGATGGAATCATTAGCTCTGGAGTTCAGAGCAGGTTTTAACTTCCATTTCTTTACACAGGCTTTCTTCTCAGCAGCGGGGAGTACGGACAGTGCCTCAGGGTTTCCATAAGTGAGCTGTAAATATCACCAGGAGGTCTACCAAAAAAAAAAGAAACCAGGACAAAGTTCTTTCAATAGCCTGAATATAGAGGATTTCTTACTTTGTGTTTCTTCTTTATTGCCTACTGTGCTCTTCTTTGGCAGCATGTTATACATTCAGGTGTCAGTCTGTGCTGGTCCTGGGTGCAAGTAGCAGGGGACAGAGCAGGGATGTCGGAGCTGTAAGCACGGTGTATCTTTGGGTACTGGTTTGTGTTTTCTTTCAGATGAGTAGTAGTGATCTCTTTCAGACCCCTTCATCTCCTTCTATCTCCCAAGTCCTTGAAAACCAGATGAGTGCCAAGCATGGAGGGAAATGGTTCTCTGCAGCTGGATGAGGGCACTGTCATCTTAAAGCCGTGGAGGTTGTGAGAGCTGTCCCACTTTTTTCCCTTTAGGTCAGGATTTGGCTAACTAGGAACTTGGCCCCAACCAGACATTGCTGGATATGTGCACAACATGCTCTCATTTGGTTCTTTCTCAGATGTGATGTCTCTAAGGATTTTCACCTTCTGTCTTTCTCAGTTTTTCTCACTTGCTTGGTTTTATTTCTGACTTTGCCTGCCTCGCCTGTGTCCCATGATGCTGCATCCACTTACACTTCTGCAGCCTAGTCATGGTCCAAGGCTGGAGAAGGCACTTTTGGGAACGCCTGTGCATCCAGGAGCACTGGGAAGCCCTCAGGACTGCCCAAGCCACTCCCTCAACGGAGGCCATGTGTCCTTAGTGAAAAGGGTCACTGTCCTAGTCAGCTCCTGCATGTTTCACATCTGTTTTTGAAGTGTTTGAGGTTTCTGCTCTGTGCACTTGTTCCTCTTGGGCTGCAGCCACTTGGGTGGCTCTGGGCTGGCTCCTTCTCCTGGCTGGTTTCAGTCGGTGCAGTTTTTCCTCTGAGGGAGCTGTCTCTTGGGCTCTGTGTCTGGAGAGGGGTGCTTCTAGGGAGCAGTGGGATCAAACCTCATGTTAGTCTGGTAGCAGTTTTGGTGGGGGTTTCTTGGCCATTTTGCTCCATCATCCTGTCCTTTGCTTGGGCCAGTCACGTGTGGGAGTGGTAGTAACCTGTGTTCAGAGTTGGGGTTACCTTATTGTCCCTACTTGTGACATTAGGAGCATCTGGTTTGTTAAAAGGCTGTTGTGGTGTGAAGAGGGCCTCTCTGAGTGTGACCCAGCTTTGCTCGTGCAGATGTACCACAGAGACACCCCTGTTTACTGGAGAGCAGCTTCCCTCACTCGGTTCTTTTCTCCCCGTGTAACTCTTCTCCATTACACAAGACTAGAAATAAGTGATGGGTAAAAGTGGAAATGATGTATCACTGTGCTGATGGTTGTTCTTCCATACAGGTGCATGGATAAGAGGCTGCTTGGGGAACTCAGTTGTTTCTGGAGTGTCTGCCCTAGTCTGCTGCCAGGCTGGTGGGAGCATTTCTCTGCACTGGGTATTTTTTCTCAGGACAGTGAAAAATTGATCTTAGCACTTCTGTGCAGGTCTCATGAATAATCCCTGCTGGCTGAAGTACAGGGCTCCCTCATTTGCTACCTCCATGGTGTCAGGTGGGCAAAGTGCTCAGAATGGTCCTTTTTTAGGCTCTGATCTGGACAGTAAGTCCAGGCAGCTGGGGCTGTGCCTCTGGTTTAGATGGGCAGTGTGAAAGCACAGGCATGCCTGCCTTCCCCCTGCTGCTGGGACATGCCTCCCCAAAGGAATAACCCTGCAGGCTGCAGATGATGCCCTGGAAGCCTCTGCTGACTCTTTCCTGCTTTCAGGGTTTTTTTTACCCAACACTAGAGTGGAGGGACTGGAAACCACTAACCAGCACTGCCCGGAGATGTCCAGTGGGCTTTTCTACTGAAGCCATTTCTCACACCTGTAGAACATCTGAGCTGCACCAGAGCAGTGGTGTGGGTGTGTCCCCAAAGGGAAGGGACACACAAGAGAGTGTCCCCTTGGTTTTTTTCTCAGAGCACAAGCTGGTAGCAGGACATACACAAGGTCTTACAGCAAGGCTTTGGGTCAGGCTGCTGGCGACGCCTGGCCACAGGAAGGTGGCTAGTGTTAAGTCAGGAAGTTTGTCTCTGCTATGGTTGGGTGCTCTCTAGTGTCTGATGTGATTGATCCTGTCTGTGGTCTGTTACATGATGCTCTGTCCTTGCTGTCAAGGGAAGGCAGCGCTTCCCCTCCTGCCTGCTGCTTGTTGCTGTATTGGATCCACACTGTTGCAGTGCTGTGAGCATCTGCTGAGCCTCCCCTGCAGCACCAAAATGAGCAGAGAAGCTCTCTGGAGCACAAATGCTAGGCACTAGCCATCAGCTAGAGGCTGCACCTCCTTATTTCTCTCCTTTACCCACCACCCACGTGAAAAAGTGGGAAAACATGTTGCATCCTTGGGTTTTTGTGCCCAAAGCGGGACTTGAGAAGGAGAAACCTGGAGTTCCCTCTGTCCTGCCCAGGCAGCCTCCTTTCCTCACCCCTGCCAGCTTGCAGGAAGCTGTTGGGTTTGGTTACTCATTTGTGGAGGTCAGGACTGGGTCTGGGTTTTTTTTTTCTTTGTGTTTAGGAAACGGTTTACAAACTGTTCTGAGTACAGGGGAGCTGGTGGCGTGCGAAAGAGGCTTCTCAGCCTTCTGCTGCTGGACTCACGTTAATTTTCTGCCCTACCTCCTTTTCTGTAATCTCTTTTTTGGTTGGCAGTGTGAGTATTTCTGAGTGCTTTCCCCAGC
>NW_010294380.1:16198-17098 GCF_000700745.2 Antrostomus carolinensis
CCAAACCACCTTGGAGCTTTATTTTTACTCTAGCCGTTTTGTTTCGCGTGGTGAGGTTGGTTTCTTTCCCCTTAGCAGTGAGAAGACTTCTCTGGGGAGGAAGTAAAAGAGTGCCAGGCTGCAGTTGAAACTGGTTAAACACTAAAACCACACTCCTGGCCTCTCTGGGTTTGAGACGTGACATTCAACCATGCAGTTTAGCACTGCCTTTTTTTGCTTGCCAGTTGTGCACCCTCCTTGCACTTTTAAAATAAACTCTATTTTTGACTTTTAAATGCTGGTAAAAAAACCTCCAGAGCTGCTGTTCCTGCATTAGCAATCCAACCAGAAACACTGTCACACCTTGTCTGGCCTCGTGATCTTCTGTGGATGCTCAGTGCTGCTCCACTGCAGCTCCCAGAGCTCAGCAGAGCTCACAGAGCCCGGTTACTGATTTAGCCCCTGTGCTCATGTCCTGTAGAACCCACATGTTGCTTTCCTTTGCACAACTTGACCTTTTGTTACTACCCAGAAAGTGAAGGTTAAGCTATCGGGAAGAGTTTCCAGAAGTTGGTGTTGATTTTATTTTATTTTAATTTTTTTTCTTTCCTTTTGTTTTTAGACCATGTTGATGGTTTTATTTAACTGTGAAGAACAAGGCAGGGACTAATGTTACTTGAATGGGAGAGGCACCGACATGTTCTCTTTCCGGTAACAGGCATCTGGTGCTAATGTGTGTAGAAGTATCATGGTGGATCAGAGGTGGAAGCTCTACAAGGACATCAATGCCTGTGTGAGGGGCTTTGCTATATCCCAGTGCTCAGAGAGGCTGCGGTGAGGGCAGCGAGACTTAAAGTTCCAACAAGCTTCTCATACTCTAAAACCAAGTACAATCATCCAGAAACCGCCTTTCCCTGTCAG
>NW_010294380.1:17122-22932 GCF_000700745.2 Antrostomus carolinensis
TCAGCCAGGGATTTGTGTGTAACCAAACCCCCTCCTGCTGCTGCACATTAGTCCTTTCTCGTGGCAGCGGATTTGATGATCCAGGCACTGCAGGGTGATGTTGGGAGGGAGGGTTTGCACTTCAGATGAGAACACTGCCAGAATTGGCAGTACAGGTAAAGGAAGAAAAATACCTAATAGCAGGGTTGGGAAATTTCCCAGAGCAGGGTGAAGGCTGTAGACAGTGATTTCTCTTGAGCTTTTTTCTTTGTTTGTTTGGTTTTTGTTAGTCTAACCTTGATCTTTGTCTGAAGTTGACCCAGGCCAATTTTTTTCTGCTGTCTGTTGTACACTTTTTGGGATGGGCACCTCATATTCCACAGCCCAACCTCTTAATTCTGCCATGGGGAATGTTTATTTCTCTTCAGTGTTGAATGAGCCATTTCCAGACAGGCTTCGTATCCACTGTGGAGGTGGGTTATTAGGAAAGAAACTTCCTTCCGGAGGATCAGGGAGTGGAACCTGCTGGAATCTGTGTCATTTCCTCTGTCCTTGGCTCTACTCTTCCTCTCCTGCAGATTTCATTGCTGTGCGATTCAGAGCGGAGAGGGAGATGCCTTCATGCCCTGTGTTATAGTGCCCAGGTAGAAGTGAAGGCTCCAGAATCACTTTGAGTGGACAACTACCTCCAGGCTGTAGGAGCCTGGGGCACAGGCTGGTTGTGAGCAGCTCCCACCATCCCTGCCGGTGAGCGTGGCTGCGAGAGCGGGAGCGTGAGGATTGCGTGCGATAATGCTGTCATCCTCCTGGAAGGCTCTGTCTCTGCTCAGCCTGTTGTCCAAATGTCTTCTCTGTTGGCCTAACTCCATCCTAATCCTCTCAGGGTTAGATCTCTTTAGTCTTAACCTTTCTTCATTTCTCATACCATCTCCTTCCTTTGTGCTTTAACCCCACAAATAATGTACTCTGGAGCAGTGACGAAGGCTGACAACACCCCGAGTGACATTAACAAGAGACCTTATGACCAGAACTCATCACACATTTCTCAGTGTCAGTTTTCTATGGCAGGAAGGAGATGCTGTTTACTCCTGGCAAAACACTACGTGTTTAAGTATAAACTGTTTTTTGCTGGTCAGGGCTGTTTCAGTGCACAGTGCGTGGCCTCTCTCTTACCTGCTGGATGAAGAACGGCTCTGCCTGGGTCATCTCCCTTTCAGGGCTTAACCAGATGCAGCCTTGAAGAGCTGAGCTTGTCTCCTAAACGACCTGCAACACCAGAGCCAATTTGTGAAAAGTTTTGTGTTGAAAGTTAACTTGATATCTCAGCTGAGGACTCTCTGGCATGTTTGCATAGATTCATAGAGTTTATGGCCAGCAGGGACCATTAGATCATCTAGTCTGATCTCCTGTATATCACAGGTCCTTAAATTTCACCCTGCTACTCCTGGATGAAGCCAAATAACTTGTGTTTGGCTAAAGCAAAACTTCCAGAAAGACATCCAGTCTTGAGAATCCACCCTTTTCCTGGGGAGTTCATTCCAGTGATAATTGCACTGGTTCTGAAACACTTACACCTTATTTCCAGAGTGAATGTTGCCAGTTTGTTCTTGTGCTTTGCTATTCTACCAGTGTAAAGATCCCTTAAGTACCACGGAGGCACTTTGCACCCTGAAATCAAATCGCCTCCCAGGTTTTTTTTTTTTGATACACTAAACAGATTGAGCTGTTTAAGGTTTTTTTTTTTTTTTTTCACTGCAAGACATCATTTCTAGCCTTTGAATCACTTTTATGGCTGTTTTTTGGACCCTTTCCAATTTTTTCAGCATCCTTTTAAAGATCAGGGCACTAGAACTGGATGCAGTTATTTCGGTGTCAGCCTCCCAGTGCTGTATGTGGATGGAAATGTGCTGTCCAGTGCCTGCTCTCCTCTTGTACATCTAAGGGACACGTTAACCCTTTTCACCAGACATTGCACTGGGAATTTCACCACTGTAGTCTCTAGAGGCTTTCTAGAGAAGCTGCCTCAGGCACGGTCTCCTGGAGATTTCATTTTACGTGATCCCAGATGCAGAACATGACATTTGATGCTGCAAACCCCCAGATTTTGAAGCAATTATAATAACCTTGTGTGAATGCTCTGTACCCATCGTTATTTACTCCTTTGTGTCACAGTTTGACAGCAGAATTTGTTTTCAGTTCGTTGATTAAAAATGTTGCTTGTGCATCTCTACCGACCTCTTTCCATCCAGTTCACTGAGGGTCCCTGAAGAGAGCTGCTTTTTAAGAGGTTACTTAATCTGGTTTTAATCTATTTAATGGTAATATTTTTTTCAAGAATGTTGCGTGTTACTAATTCATAGAAACCAAACTTAGATACAAGTTTGCTTGAAAAGGAAATAACGTGCATATAAATGTTCTATTCAACCTGTTTTCCTTAAATTGAAATTTCTAGTAGTAAATTCATTACTAAATCATGTTAAATTTATTTGTTGGTCAGATATTAGATTAGGTTTAGATGAGATATTAGGAAGAAGTTCTTCACTGTGAGGGTGGTCAGACACTGGAACAGGTTGCCCAGAGAAGCTGTGGCTGCTCCTCCCTGGAAGTGTTGAAGGCCAGGCTGGATGAGGCTTTGAGCAACCTGGTCTAGTGGAACGTGTCCCTGCTGATGGCAGGGGGGTTGGGACTGGATGATCTTTAAGGTCTCTTCCAATCCAAACCATTCTATGATTCTATGATATTTGTTTCGGAGTCAGTGAAGAAACACTGATTTTTACGTTACTAAAGTGCAAAATTTTCTTGCTTATGTTTCTCATCTCACCTGCTCCCTACAGTGATGAAGTGAAAAATCAAAAGCTCCTTCATTTTGCTGAGGAGCTTCCTAAATGCCTCTTTTTCTCTTGCTGGGTTGCTGACTTGCAGTTCTTATAGCCATGAGATGTGTCCTGCAGCTGCTGCAGTCCAAAAGATCAGGAAGCTGCAGGAGTATCTCAAGGTCTCTTTACCTGTAAATGAATTTTGAATGCCTCAAGGCCACGATACATCAAGGTTCCTTCTTTTTTCCATGTCATAGCAAATTGGATTTTACATTTGTGCAGTGACTGTTGTTAAGGATCAGGATTCTCACTGGAATTGCTTCTAATGCTATAGAAATCAATCCGGTTCAGGGCAGGGCATTGTGACTGCTGAACAGAAACCTGCACTAGAACATGTGACAAGAGGAAGCCAAGGCGAGCTCTGGATCCATTTGTGGTCGCAGGTGGTATATGAAGAGGAATGATTACAGTAATTAGCCCAGCTGGAATTTGCCCACAGCTCTGTAGGTACCGTGTAAATACTGCAAAAATGCCAGACAATCTGAATAGCCCTTTTGTCTCCTCTCCTTTATGTAGATAGCCATTTGCACAAAGCATTTTCCACCAGCACTTTGTTGCTATTACACCTGTAACAGTAAAATCCTCCTCCTGGTATCTTGCCAGTCAAGCCCACTGCAGCATCCTGGGCTTTCCAGGGAGCTCTGGATCAGTGCTCAGTTTTATTTTAGTGAGATACTGCTGTGGAAAACACCAACCAGAGCTGTGCCTTACAACTTCAGGGTGGCATGGGATAAAGGCTCAGGCTCATGTATACTTTTTATAAGGGCAGTTAGTGATAGAACAAGGGGAAATGGCTTCAAACTGGAAGAGGGGAGGGTTAGATTAGATATGGGGAAGAAGTTCTTTACTGGGAGGGTGGTGAGACACTGGCCCAGGTTGCCCAGAGAAGCTGTGGCTGCTCCTCCCTGGAAGTGTTCAAGGCCAGGTTGGATGAGGCTTTGAGCAACCTGGTCTAGTGGAAGGTGTCCCTGCTGATGGCAGGGGGGTTGGAACTGGATGAGCTTTAAGGTCCCTTCCAACCCAAAACTATTCTATGATATTTGTAAAGCCATCTCCAGGAGAGGTAGCAGGCTCACTGCTGCTGTTGGGCTGGGTGGGGGAAAGCTCTGAAGGAGCTGCCTGTGGAAGGGAGGAATAATTGCAATAGTTAACGTGGTATATCTGGCCCTTGAGCTGGGAGTGAGGATATGGCATGGTTTGGGTGCCTGGATGTTAATTCACACAGTTCTCAGCAAGGAAGCTATGCCTGGAAAAGCCTGGCTGCCCTAGAAACCCTGAAAATATTTGGGGTGAGTGTGGTACGTGTTTTGGAGCGGAGCTGTGTGGCTCTGTGGTCTGTAGCCCAACCTCTTGTCACTGAGGAGACCCCTAGACTCAGAAGAACATCCCGCTGTGCTCCAGTCCTTTCCACTCCAGTGGAGAAAGCGCATTTGTTACAGGCAGTTTTGCATCTGGTCTCTTGATTAATGGACTTGTCTTTTGCAGCCTATTTTGACTCTGACACCGCTTTCTGCTCCACAGATGCTTTGCTGATGTTGAAGAAAGTTTGCCTCGCTTGATAAAGACCAGATCCTGAAATTTACTTCCAAACCTGAAGTAACAATTTTTAACTTGAAACGCTTTTTCCCCCAGGAGTCACTGCTCCAGAATCCTTCCCTTATTTGGTGCCTCCTTCACAGCTGGGACTGATGCTCAGGTGCCAAAGCTCTGTGCGCTCTTTGCCGTGAGCCAAATGGATCCACGCTGGGTTCGAGCACGGTGGTTCTGCTTCCCAGCCCGGTGGTTCTGCTTCCCAGCCCGGTTCGTGGCATTCCTTTTCCTGCACACCCCGGTGATTATTTCCTGTGTTTCTGTGCTGGGGTGGGATACACATTTTCAACCCTTTTTGGTCAGTGTGCTGTCTCTTGAGGTTGAGTCTTGCTTTCTTCTTTTCTGGCTCAAGGCATGACAAACCTTTCCTGAAGCTGTCTGACCGCCTCTGTTCTGCGTGTTGTCAGGACGTACTCCTCGTGGCCTCTCGGTGATTTGAGCTGGCTGTTCCAGGACCGTTGCTATCTCTGCACTTAGCTGCTCTGCGAGAAGTTGTTAGTCACTGTTGATTTCTTCCATGGTAACAAATCCAGTTTGGTTGGCAGTGCAGTGTGTGAATGCTCCCCAAGCAGCAGTGGGCTGCTTCCTCTGGTGAGGTTGCCTCTTCCCAGGTGGATTTAGTCTGTCTGCACATGCTGACTCATGACAGCCGAAACAGCTGTTTTCAGCTTCAGGCACTACTGTGTGCAGGGACCTCTTCTTCTTCTTGACAGCTGGTTTGTTTTTATAACTAATGCCTTCACTATATGCTTATAACTTCCATATCTGTGATGCCCACTTTTCAACTGGAAGGGCCAAAATTCATTTTTTGACATAGTTTCATCGTTGTATAAGCCTTACTTGGTGGGCTCTTCCCAAGCAACCAACTAGGACCAGCCAGATTTGGTTCCCTGTACCAAGGAGCAAAGCTGCCCACAAAAGGCAGCGATGTCAGCACACAGGGGCTTCCCCTGGCATCCTGACATCAGTACAAAGACCATTTTCAGGAAACTTTTGGAGGTGGCCACCATTGGGCTGCACAGTGAGTGAGATGAAAGGCAAGGAGTTGTTGCAGGTCTCATGCCAGCACCGTCAGAGTAAGGAGCAGGGCTTTGGGGAAGTGTTCCTCTCCGCCGTGCAAATGCAGAACAGCAGATGACGGGACTTCCTCCTCCCTGCCCCAAAGCTGAGCCGCTCAGTGGAAGTCACTGTTTCCCACTCCCCGTGAGAAGCAGCCTTTGATGGGAGGAGCAGGGAGGGCTCCCGGAGACTGAGGGACAGGTGAGTCACTAGAGACAGAGTCATTCAGAGAAAAGCCCAGTCAAAGCAGCCCATGGCCTTAGTGTGAACTCAGAGATGAAAGGTCCAAAGTTAAGTGATGAACTC
>NW_010294382.1:0-3884 GCF_000700745.2 Antrostomus carolinensis
CCAAGTCCTTCTCTTCAGAGCTGATCTCAAGACTCATCACCCAGTCTGTATTTATGTTTGGGGTTGCCCCGACCCAGGTGCAGGAGCTTGCACTTGGCCTTGTTAAGCTCCATGAGGTTAGCACAGGCTCAACTCTCAAGCCTGTCAAGGTCCCTCTGGATGTCATCCCGGCCCTCCAGCTTGTCAGCCACACCACTCAGCTTGGTGTCGTTGGCAAACTTGCTGAGGGTGCACTCAATCCCACTGTCAATGTCACTGACAAAGATGTTGAAGAGCACCAGTCCCAATACCGACCCTTGAGGGACACCACTCGTCACTGGTTTCCACCCGGACTTTGAGCTGTTGACCACAACTCTTTGAGTGCGGCCATCCAGCCAGTTCCTTATCCACCAAGTGGTCCATCCATCAAACCCACATTTTCCAATTTAGAGACAAGGATGTCATACGGGACGGTGTCAAATGCCTTGCACAAGTCCAGGTAGATGACATCAGCTGCTTTAGGCTTAACTTCAAAGATATTATTTTCTCAGAGCAGCCCACAGGCTGGCAACAGGTATGTTACTGTTTTCATTAGTGTCATGTAAGAATGGAGATAGTGTCAGGGGGAAGGTGTTTCAGAGGAAAAGCAGTGCCATACTTCTTGTTTCTGTGACAGAGCAACTAAGTTTGGGGAGTAAGCTTCTGGCTCACCACGTGCAATAGTACACCCCGCACAGAGCTGTGGGCAGGTTTTGGGGCCTGATTGTGCAAGACAGCACAATGCCAAATTCCATGCTGTGGATGGAATTTCCATCCAAAATTCCACGCACTGCCAAATTCCAGCTGTAAAGTCTAGACCTAACTGTGGCTTTCTGCCTTGGTAAATGCTATTAAAATATAGGAGATTAAGACAGACCCCTTGAAATAAATAAATAAATAAAAAAGTAAATAAACTTAGTTAACTACTTGTAAAGACTTGGGAACAGAAGTGCTTTTGGCTCCATCTTCATATTACCAACCAAATAAACATGTCTGTCAAAACCCCTGCAGCTAAAGAATAAATGTCAGGAGTGGTCCCAGGGGTGATTTTTAGCACTTTGACACAGGCTATGAACCATACTACATGTCTTCTTTAGGGCTGGGTCCCCAGCAGGATTTATTTCTGCGTCAAGGAAGATTACAGCTAATAGGATTTGCTTCTTGGAGGCTGTTGGCATGTTTGGTGCAAACCCTGCACAGTGCTTTCTTAAAGGACAATATGGACCCCATTTGTCATATTTTTCTTCTTCTTCTGTCCTTCCACAAGATAAACCCATCTGTTTCATCTTGTATCACAGGATGCTCTTGTTCTCAAGAGAGCTTTGGAAGGTAAGAAACGCTAGTTACCTTAGTTGTAGCACCAGTGAAGTAGTTTGGAGAGTCCCAATATATATTTGCCGATGATGTGAGCACCAAAACGAAACAGATGGCCACACAGTATGCCTCCTCTAATGCTTGAATAGTGCTAGCTTGAGCAAAGAATGGGATTTCTCTTAATTTCCCTGAGATACGTAGTTTCATACGTAGCAATGTCTATGACTTAATTGTATTCTTTGTGGGAAGATGGGTGTGAAACCCAGGGAAGGATGGGTGTATGGCTTATGCATGCCCTGTATACAATAGCTTATAATTTTTCAAGTGCTTGTAGACTTGCATAGGGAACCGGTTTGTTTGTGATGAATGTAGTGTGCAACCTGGAGAATTTTCTGGCTTCATCCTTAGGAGTTTGCTCTGCATGTCTGTGCTGCTGAGGCGGATCCCTGCAAACATCCCTCAGGACACCCGGAAAATTAGAATAGAAAATTCTCACCTAACGGAATTGCCTCGTGGGTCTTTTGAGAACGTTAGTGCCTTGGAGTATGTCTGGCTCAATTTTAACAACATCACGGTGATGCACATCAAGAGCCTAGAATATCTGCCGGCTCTGAAGGAGCTGCGCTTGCAAGGGAACAAATTAAGTTCAGTGCCATGGACAGCATTTCAAGACACCCCGGCTCTGAAAATCCTGGACCTGAAGCACAACCGGCTGGATGTCCTTCCAGAACATGCGCTTCGCTATCTGCCCAACCTGACCTATTTAGATCTATCCTCAAATCAGCTTACTGTCATATCCAGGGATGTCTTCTACAGCTGGCCTGTCTACCAGAGAAGCCAGATGGTGGAGGGGCAGACAGAAGCTATTCCCAATGCCGTCCTGGCCCTTCACGACAACCCCTGGATTTGCGACTGTCGCCTGCGGGGATTTGTCCAGTTTATCAAGTCGGTTGGCCCACCTATTATTCTGATGAATTCCTATTTAACTTGCTCAAGCCCAAAATTCAGGGCAGGGAAGTTTTTTCATGAAGTGGAGCTCAAGAGCTGCATGAAGCCCCTGACCTCAGCCCTTGACACCAACCTGACAGTCCCTGTGGGGCTGAATGTCACCCTGACCTGCTTTGTGCAAGCCAGCCCTTCCCCAGCTGTCTCGTGGACCTATGCACTCAAAATGTTAAGGGCATTTAATGGTAAGCAAAGCTTTTTCTTCTTATCTTCCCCCCCACACCAAAAAATTTACACTCTGCCCTTCTACTTATGTAGGTTTTCAGGCCATTACAGTCACCACACCCCTTTACAGCATCACAGTTATTGTGGTGGCAATAATGAAAATAATCTTAATCATCCTATGTATCTAAGCACGTCTGACTGGCATGCGAAGAGCTGCTTCATGCAGGATAGCAGTCAAAGATGAACGGAGCAAGGCCTCATTTTTACACAATTATTTTATGTGTCGATTTTTTATGTGTGGATTTTTCGTAGCTCTTTCATCATGACACACGATATAAGAACTATTAATAATACATCAGTCATACATATATGTATGTAATAAATATGCAGTTCTCCAGACATGCATATATATTTACACTATGTATTATATACTACCTATATATATGCACACACTCTACAAAATTATATTTGTGTATATGTGTGTGTTTGTAGGAGTGTGTACACACACACACATACACACTTGTATGTTTCTGTACTATTCCCATATGTTTTCTCAGGAAACACCCACATAAAACACAAACCCCTGCAGCCCTGTTGCCTGTCTGTCCATTCATGGTCTACAACCAAACCAGAAGTAATTGTTCCCCATAAACCTTGCTTATTTATATTCTTTATTGAGGGCCTCTTAATATGAGGCCTTTACCTCTGCCTCCTGATCCAGCTCAGCTCTTACATGCCCTCCTTCACATTTATTTTGACTAAAAGACCCTTCAACAGGACGAGTTGCTATTTTCACCAAGTAAGCTAATAACACATACAGGCACCACATGGGTTATGTGTTTTCCTAATAAACCAGCTAGCTAAATAAGATAGAATTAGCCCTTGATCCTGGACTGATATTTGCTTTAATTGCAGTGTTGTATTAGTGCTTGTCCATCTTTCCACAAGCACATGCTGAATTAATCACATACAGGCTTTTCCCAACCACAGCTGTGTGCCCTGTTTGGGTACATGACAGGGTGTTTCACACTGTTCTTAAAGCTGCATCTCAGTTTCAACCCAACACTTCCTGGCTCCATAAGCCTCTTTTTTTTGGGCCAAGCCTCTTGAGACTGACCTTTTTCAGCACTTAATCCTAACGGAGAATGGAGCCTGTGTCCAAAATGCAGCTGTGCCTCCTGCACCTCAGTGGCTCTCCATGGCTTGCCCTGACCTGAGTATGCTGATGGCAGGCAGCACGTGGGTGGCTTGGTCTCTGCCCACAGCAGCATCCCCAGCCACTCCTGCTGGGACAGGGTTGGACGCACTCCCTGTCTCCTGTGTCCTGGTGTATTTACTGCCTTTTGCCCTGGATAACACTTCACTGACGAGCTCTGTGCGGT
>NW_010294383.1:0-13473 GCF_000700745.2 Antrostomus carolinensis
GAGGATGGAGCCAGGCTCTTCTCAGTGAAGCTCAATGATAGGACAAGGGGTAATGGGTTTAAGCTGGAACACAGGAGGTTCAACTTAAACTTGAGAAGAAACTTCTTTACTGTAAGGGTGCCAGAGCCCTGGAACAGGCTGCCCAGAGAGGTTGTGGAGTCTCCTTCTCTGGAGACATTCAAAACCCACCTGGATGCCTTCCTGTGTAATCTCATTTAGGTTCCTGCTCTGGCAGGGGGATTGGACTAGATGATCTTTCGAGGTCTCTTCCAATCCCCAACATTCTGTGATTCTGTAATACATTTCACCAGCACCCAGTCTACATTAAGGAGATTCAAGAGTTGTTGATTATGTGAGTGAAATCTGAAAAGCCCACTGCAACAGAGAGTATGCAGTATAGTCAGCATACCTGGGAACAGAACTGGCTCTTAACACCTTAACCAACTTCATTATTGCAGGCTAGTGTTCATGCTTACAGGAACTGAATAAAATGTCAGATACTGCTAGAGTAATCATGAAGAAAACCAATTGTAAACATCAACTTAAACAGTTTTAAACACTGTTTCATATAGGGTACTTCTGCTGTATTCACTGAAGTCATATAGGTTAACTTCAGCCAGCTAGTTGCAAGCTGATTGTATGATGACTATTACCAAGTAACAGCAATTTTAATTGCTTTATCAGAAAAAGCTAGAACAGCAGTCTGTTCTCAAATAGAGAAGACAATCCAATAGAAGTTGTAATGTACAATAATAAAATACAACAGGACTAATATACAAAGACCAAAGCCTGATATGGACCAGGAAAGCATAGTTCTTGTAGTTCTTTAAGTGACTTTTTCAGCATCTGATTTTTCCCCCCAGCACAAGCTACATGGCAATGTGTGTATGTTATAGATACATAAAATGAAGCCAAGTCCAGATAGACTTTGTGGAAATAACAGAATATTAATATTTTTTTACATATTTTCTGTGTATATGTATTTACAGTCTGGATTAAGTAACAAAACACAAAGCTTCTACAGAAGAGAACTTCACAATACAGAGCTTCTCAGAGGATGACATAAGCTTGTCAGAGAGCACCCTGAACCATGCTGGAAGGGATGTAGGATAAACTGATTACACTCTTTAGGGTTTGCTTTATGGTTAACTTAGAAGAGCTGGGACTTTCAATTCTTTTTACTGTTGGCTGCACCTAATGAATCATATTGAAGCATACTACATATATTTTGCATTTCTATATTAAGAAGTTATCTTGAATTTATTTTATTAATGAAAAAACTGGCATTTGATCCAGAAGACTGTTAATCAGTTCATCTGGTGTCTCAGCAAGCTACTCAAGTGTGATGCATATGCTCTGTTTCAATTTAAACTACAGAATAGATCAAGATTAATTAATTACATTCTCAGAAAGTATTTTATTTTTGCTAGTAGAAGATTTGTACATCAATATAAATAGCTCATAAAGAAGCTTAAAGTTAATTCAATCATATAAAAAGAACTGTCTTATAAAACCAGTATATTTTCTAACTGAAACAATGTCCACTTGCAGCCTGATTTTTAGAGACACCAATTAATCTAGGCCACCTCAGAAAATCTTATGCTTATTTTCTGTTTCCTTCAAGAATGTAATCTTTTCCATAGCAAATCTTTGGTTTTCCTCCAAAGACTCAATTGACATTACACATCTGAAAAAAAGGAAAAAAAAAAAAGTGTTTTTTCATATCTTTCTTTTGAAATTAAAAGTTAGCACATTTATTTTACACGACTTGCATGCATCAGTATACCCTATGCTTTTATGTTATCCTTTTTAGCTGGATAAATGTATTGGAATAAGTCTATTACAGAAGAAGTTTGCACTTTCTGTTTTACCATCTTTATAAAAAAAAAAAAAAAATAACTGCCAAAGAGAAAAGCCCATAATGAGAATCTCAATCTGTACAAAGTTGATTTCTGTGCTTTACTCAGCAACAGTAAGACCTCAGTTGCAATTTTCAAAAGTATATGCCAACTTTAGAAAACAAGAGAAAAGCAGAAAGAGTGATCAGGGACTGATGCTGAACCTCTGTCAAAGATTGTTCTTTTCTTTAGATGAAATATCCCAGGCTATTCAAAGCCTAATTAAGCCTCTTTTAGGATGTTTTTATGTATCTGGAGAAAGGAAGCTATCAGGTCATGGTTACAGTAAGACAAAAAGTAATAATGGACTTAGTAGTTAAAAAGTTTCAGATTAGTTATTAGAGATGTTTCTGTCCAGATAGGACCAGTGGAACATACTGCCTGAAGAGACTTGCAGTATCCATCATTTCTTAAATACCTCACAGATACTTCACAGATAATGAGAGACAATTACAAATTAGTACTGGCATTCGGTATGAAAGCCAATTTCTTAGGATCTCTTTCAGTTAATGGCTCAATATTAGTCCAGTTTATTTTGTATTCTGATGGTTGCAGATTATGTTTAAGGGTTGGAATAAATTTTAAGGACTAAATACTAAATTATTGAGACTCCTTTGCTTAACATATTTGTCCCTTGAAAATGACTGATTATACAATAAGATAGTAGAATAGTGTCATAAACAACAATTAATACATTATAATGCAGAGTCTAATGAGTTAAGTTTTTTTAATTGAAAAGAGATTTAGCTATAGATTCTACTGATAATTTCTGAATTTTCCTTTTCCTCTCTAGGATTCCATATTCCATTGATTTCATCAAGAGTCAGTGGAATTGCTGCTTTATGGCATCATTGCCTTAAATTGTTCTCATTTGGCTGTTGAGTTGTTGGTATTTTATAGCCTTAAACCAATTTCACAACACTATTTGAAATCAAGTTATCAGAATTTATGTTCTTAATCTGATTTGTATTGTATTATTTACTTTTCTCACGTGTCTATAAGCAGATTATTTAAGGAGTAAAGGTGACTTTTGTGCTACTCCAGAGTCCTTTGTTTTAAAGGATATCTGCCATCTTGCTACTCATTTTCCTGAACTTTGACCCTCACTAGTCAATTTGCACTAGTCAGGTATGAAACTCAAAGTTTCATCCATTTAAAAAATTTATAGGGTATTTAAAAAAAAATTCAGCTTTGAACTGAATTGTGAAAGATGCAATGTCACCAGAGGTAAGGGATGGTCCTCAACCAAGGGCACTAAACCCAGGCCTCACTATATTACTTAGCAATATAATTTATGCAGAAAAAGTATAGTCACATTTCTGTTCGGTACTTTGGTGCACAGATTAAGTTTAAGATACAAAGTTAACTTGTCAAAAACCTTCTGAACAAGTTAATGAACAAGTTCATCTGAAACATCAGATGAAACCTGTTACAAAAAAAAAGTTTAAACCCAGATTAATTTTATCATTCAGCCTCAGCCTGAAAATCTCTTTCTCGGAAGGCTACGGTGGGGATCTTTGTGTGACAAAGGCTGAGAATCATGATTAATTATGTGCCATTTAGTATATTGGAATATGTCTGTGTCAATGATTGAACATATTAGATTGTTAATCTAAACCACAATACGGAAATTTCCCTTAGAAGGACAGCTCTCCTAATGACTACTGAGAAGGCTCTGTCCAGCCTCTAGCATTTTGGATTTATGGTAGATGACCGGACAAGTTCTTTGTCTTCTCTCCTCAGTATTAAAAGAAGAGAGTTCAGTTGCACAGTCCTTCTTTATCTCAGCTTCTTCTATAATACTGGATTTTGATTTATATTCCAAGTTTATGTCATAGCTCCCTTTTTACTTAAAAGCTTCTGATTTAGTAATTTGCTGTAGCTCTCCTAATTTAGTGGAAACAGTGATAAAAGGATTCACTCACGTAGAGGGTATGGCTCCTCATTTTAATCCCTTCCAACACTCCCTGTATTGAAGGTCTGTTTATTTAGTTTCTGCAGTTTCTCATTTGTGTTTTAAATTAGTTCGTGCAAGAAGCACTGAGAACATGAAGCATTGTAAAATCAAGGTTTTCCAACAAAGGACACACTCATTAGAAGAGCTGTGCAACTGCTACTGATTCTGCTACCATCACTGAAGCCATAACACCAACGTCTGTTAGCAGACAGACCGACAGATCTTATTCCAGGGCCTGGAACCTGCCTCTGGAATAAGACAAAAGCACTGGCTGCAATGCTGAGATATACTAGAGAAAGTCTATTATCTTCTGGAAACACCCATGCAGGTCTTGAGAGAATAGCCTGGATTAGGTTGCCCATGCCAGAACAAGTCCCACCACTTGCTCTTGCTGCCTGTTGCTTAAGGAGTGGAATGGAGTCTGAGTAACATGGTGAATGCATGAAGGGTGGATGGGAACAGCAGCAGACTGTTTTTTGGAAGGACTCTTGGGAAAAGGCGCAATCAGGGAAAGACTGTATAAGATGCCCTAGTTAGCCACAGACACAATTGAATTAAATCATTGCTAACAAAGCTGCTGTGATCTGTTCTGCTAGACCAACAGCAGCACGCTTTACATGGAAGTTAAAACTGATAGCAGACCTCAATTTTTTTGTCCCCTGTGTAAGGACTGAAGATGTTTGTGTCAAGTTGAACTTACCATACCCATAAAAAAGTATGACCTCACAGCTGCTCTAAGTTCTTGAGTTCTTTTGCCTCTGACAGTTCCATGCTCAGTATATCTGCTAAGACTTTCCACAATAATTTGAATCACAGAATTGCATAGCCGTAAAAGAGGACTGAGTAGGCGCTGATGGCTATGCTTATGGTTATTGTTTTGTCACATGAAACTGCAAAAGCATTTAATGAATGAGTCATGGTGAATTATGCTTAACTTATAGATTGTGACTCATTGATTTTCATATTGTTTTAACCTTCCAGCATTCTTTTATAAGAATCTAAGAGACAAGAAAGAGCCTGCTCTGTCAGGCCTAGAAAAGAAGAAAAGGGCTATTCATCTGCACTCAACCATTAGAAGGGCCAAGAATGAGGAGCAGATGACCCTAACCAAGGAAAGAAAATAGTAAACATTTTCTTACATCTTCAATATGTCACAACTTGGAGGAGCTACGTGGTGGAAAATCTAAACACAGCCTTGTTGAGTAGGTAACTGTACAATCCTACTTATGACACAGCATCAGAAGCTCTATTTTTCCTGGTCTTGACTGCTTTCATCATTAGTACAAACCAAGCTAAATCAATCATCTCTTTGAAGGAAGAAGCAGATGTCAACAAAATAAGCTTTTCCTAGCTACAGTTCTCCATTTTTAACTTTATAAATTCCTGACCTGTTTTTTTTTTTTTTAAATAAAAAACTTTTTTTTTTCAATCATTACTCTTCACTTCAAATAACACAACTCATGCCAGTACTAGCTAGTGCCCCACTATCCCCATGTTAGCTTGTAGCACTAATGACACTGAGAACATGCAGAAATTGGACCCACCATAGAAAGCCCAGATTAGATCTAACATGGGTTTCAGCAATGACTTCTGATTCTTCCTGCCTCTGGTGGTAAGTGTAACTCATATGATAGAAGATGTTTGTCTCCCTTGACAGTGGAGGGGCTTCATCCCCTTTGCAGAAGTTAGGGTGAGGAACATGCCACCTCTTAGCATTGTGCCCTCTGCCTTAACTGCACCACAGCACCTTGTTCTGAGGCTGACTCCATGGCTGTGACATGCAAGGTACAACTGCTTCTCAGTTACGCTCCCACTGCAGCTGTGGCTTCAGGTGTGGTCCTCAATGTGGAGATTGCAACGGAGGAAGGACCCTTTCTCAGCATATCTGGCCTCTGCTCTGTAACAAGTCTAGGTGACATCAGCTCACAGGTTAAAAAAGACATCAAAGACTGTACCTGGCTAATAGTGCTTGAACTGTAATTAAAGAGTTTAATGCTAATAAGCAAATTAATCTCAGTTTTAATTATGAAATCTTCTCTGGTGAGTAATCAAAATCTAGGCCTTGGTATCTCAGAGCTATAACAAACTACAGAGGCTATCACACGAGAGAGTCCCTTTTTATGGCACGTGGTTCTGTGTTAACTGAAAATAAGGGTATGTGAAACATTGCTAACTGCAAGATCAATTTTATGGAGGAAAAATATACATACTTATATATATTAAACTATTTATATATCTATTTATATATAGTTAATATATTTAACTATATATAAACATAAGTAGAAAATACAAAGAGAGATATAAATAGATCTCTAGATATCTGGTAGACATGTATTAGACATATACAAATGGATATATCTGATTTATATTTTTCTGTATAGCTCTCTATGTATGTATACAGAGATATCTACAGATACTTATATAAATATGTATTATATAGATATATTTATACATTTCTCTCTATAAAATATTTACATATCTAGACCTAAATATATGTAGAGAATATGTGTGTATATATATATATGTATATAAATAAATAGATTTTTTTTAAGTGTCTGGGAAACATTACATTTATTCCAGAAAAAAAGGCTTCAGTACAAAGTGGGACATGCCAAAACACCTACAGAATGAAAAATCAATTAAGAAAAAAATGCATCATACTTTGGACTTGATTAGAATGTTTAATTTCAATGAGAAGCTTGTTCTTAATATTTAATAAAACATTGAAGATTAAATTAAAAAATACAGCATGTTCCCAAACAGAAGACAATATTTTGTATATCTTTTCCAAGATTTGGCTTCACTAAGCATTCTGAAATCAACAGAATCATCTTGGTTTTATGCTAGTGTTTTTGATGGATATTCATTTGGTGATCTTTATCACACATGGGTGAAGAAAAAATAAATTTAAGATACCTGGTAAGCCAGAGGAATCTTTCAGCGATGGACTTCAGATACAGCCCAATCCAACCACCACTGAGTGGCCTAAGGGATACAGTACTCCTGCTCAGTAACAGGAGACTGGAAGAACTTCTCAGCCTCATAAGTAATCTTTTATTTCAGCCTGGAATCTCAGCGTACTACTCACTATGTGAGTGACATGAACTTACAGAGCTACTAAAGGGCTAATGAACCACTATGGTATGAGGTACTTATTGATGAAGTTAATGAGCTGCAGGAGTGTGAGGAACTGCACTATGGACTTGTCTCAAAGATTGTTTGCAAGGACGGTCACAAGACCACCAGGTATCTTTGAGCCATGGGGTGATACCTCTATCAAAAAAACCCCAAACATACAAACAAACCAACAGCAAGATAACTTCAAAGAGGCTGCATGAAAACCCAGCACTCAGGCAGCCAGGTGACTTTCCAAGGACAACCAACAAGCTGTTTTACAGGAAGCATCAGTCTGTTCCCAGTTCTGTTTGCTGAGCTCAAAACATGGTCCTCAGAGCTGGGAGGGAGGCCCAGACTCCAGCAAGCAGGATGAAGAAGCGACATGCTGGGGGAAGTGGTTGGAACCACACAGAGGAAAGTAGCCATGGCTAGTCTCCTGGGAGGAGCAGAGGCTTGGCTTACAAAGCACCCTGCCTGCACAGGGCTAGAATCTAAGTTCTGCAGGATGCCAAGTCAGCTTCCTACCTGCTATGTCCCTGCAGGCAAAGCCTCCCTTTCAAGCTTTTTCAACATTAAATCAGTTACCAAGTAGTAAAAAACTCTTCTCTGTCTTTTGATCATGGAGGGTTCCCCGTCTCTGAAGCCTGTCTGTTTGCTCCCACCTCTGTACTGCAATTACTGCCAAGCTGCCTTACTACATGAGTAAGCTCAGCTGCTCACCAGACAGGAATAAGTCTCCCCTATGCACTTTTTGGGAAGACTCCAATTTACCTTATGGCTCAACATCCCTAAACATGACTGGAAAAAAAAAAGAAACATAAAGTACTGTTCATCTCAAAGAACAGAAAGGGAAAAAACCAACATAGGCTTTACAGCATCAACTGCATGACTACGCATATACTATCAATTAAAAAAATCACAAGTAGAAGGCAGAGGGAGGAAGGTATTAGGCACATATGCAATGCATTTATCAATACCTAAACTTAAATGGACCTAAATTCTTTAATGGCTTTCACTCAAATTTAAGCCAAATACAGTCAAATTTCCAACTTCTTGAGTCAAGATCTGAGGTCTTTCTGAAAGTGTTATTGTTATCAAAGCAATGACAGGCATTAGGTAGTGTCTCACTACATCTTAACCCTCACCTAAAATAATGCCCTACCAGCTGATATTCTGTCGGAGCTGCTCTGCCAGGATTATCTGCTCATTTCAACATACCATTAAAAAAACCCCAACAAAACCAAAAAACAAACCAATGTATCAAAAAAAAGACAAAGTGAATCATCCTGAGATCACAAATAAAAGGTATACCAGAAGCCTCAGAACCACATGAGGCTGACATTTTATAAGCAGAGAAATAGTTATGCAATAATCTTAGAAGCTTCCCCAGTCCATGCAAGACATCTATCATGAAGTAGAACCTTAGCCTGAACATAAATATAACATATTTTTTCCCCAAAGAAAACTTCAATTTAAGTTGTATGGATATATAAACATGCTGGATCAATTCCCATTCTCTTGGAGACAGTGCTGGTATCCTCTGCGGCTAGGGTTCAGAAGTATGTAAGACTTGCTTCTGAAAGGTTTTAGTGTATTCAATAATCCCGCTCTATGAATTTGTCATTGTCATGATAGGTGTTCTACATAAATTGACAAATACATAAATAAAAATATAAAGTATTTCACATTACTCCTCTGCAAAAGATTTGCCCTGGACATGCCAAAACTTGTTCTGTATTTAATGTACAGTGTTTCTCAGAAGTATCACAGTTAAATTATCTCTTCTGTATGATGCACTCACAAGGGAGGCTATCATCTATAATCAGAAAAAAATAAATAAGGGCACAGAAAACAAAAGAAATTCAGAAGAGAAATATTTTGGAAAATAAAATTCTCCAGCTCAGATAATAAAAGACATCTGGAAATGGAGCATCATATTTTGTTACAGGTACATTCAGCAAGGAAAGTAATTATACAAAGAAGAAACAGGACAGAAACATTTAATTGCATGTTGTATATGCATGTTCCGTAAAGACCAGGGTTAGTGAAATAAGAGAACAATATCTTCCTCAGAAAAATGCAAATATGTCTCAAGATGCATAATACACATGTGACAAACCAGATGGCATTAATAATGTTGCTGAGAGTCAGGTGACCTAATTGTGCCCATCTGTATAGTTTATACTTTAAGTCTGTTAGCAGAGTCAAGTCACAGAATTATGCCCATGCTTCAAATTCTGTACATTAAACCAGCCTTTTCAGGGTCAAATTACTTCCACAGAAAACACTTTTCTACCAGAATGCATACATAAAATTTGAATGGGGCACATATTACAGACTCTAAGCTGTCACTCAAAGAAGATTTTTGGAATTACCACGCAAGTACCACCTTGATGCTCTGTCACTTAAAAGAAATTTAAAAAGCACAAACAAACCACCCTCACTGAATAAGAAAATATTTGAATAAAAATAAATATTTTTCATAGCTTTTCAGATGCAATCCTTCCAACCCTCCCTCTCACCAAATAAAACAACGAGTCCTGTTTTTTGCTAAAAGATACATCCATAAAGATTCTATTTCACACATATATTTTTATGTTATGTACCTATTAGTATAGCCTGGTTAGTACAACAGATTCAATTCTAGTTCATTGTAGTTGCTTGGAAATGTGTGCTACTGTGTTTGTGCAATCTACATAGCTGTTTTAATTTTACTGAAGAGAAAAACTTGGCTTTTTGCAAAACTGGATTATAACACAAATAGCAGCATTGTATGAAACTATGCCAAAGAAAACTCTGCTTCATTCTTTAGAGTTTGTTACCCAGAAGTGAGATGTGCATGTGATAGTTTGTGGAAATTTTATTTTTATACAATTTTGGCAGCGTAAGAATTCTGTGAATTGAGAGATCTTTACCTTTATATTCTGTTATTTTCAAAAGCGAAGAATGTAAAAGTGTATAATGTAAAGAATGCTGTCGCATTAAAGAAAGACATACAGATTTATTTTTAAATGAAAGAACAAATAATATATACATGCAAAATGAACAAATACAACTCTTGAAATAATGTAAAGCATAAAAACAACCTAATGAAAATTAGAAATGTAATATTGTGGTTCATGCAACATCTCCATGGCTATAGTAGTTGGGGTTATTGGGCAATTCTTGAAATAAGCCTTCTCAGGCAAATTGTTAAATTGCCAAGAAAAGGTTTGCAATTATTTTAAGACTATTATTTGACATTAGGAAGTACTAGATTTATAGATTAATAAAATGAAAATGTTTTGATTTTTTTCTTCCATTTGAATAGCCTATTAAATACATCTGGAAAACACTAAATCCATTTTATCAAACTAAATAATTTCAAACCCAATAAAAATCATAGACAAAATTAGACAAAACTAAATAATTTCTCAAGCCACATAACTACTAAGAACAATTTGCTTTGATCCTAAATGACAAACAAAAAGCAGTCACTGGATCAATGTAAAGCCTCTTTGTGTGAGGTAGTATGAATGAAGTATTTTCACTGACAAGTATAAGAAGTAAACAATTATTTAAACCAAGCCTGAGAGGGAGGTTACCAGAATTCAGAAAAAAATATACTACATTTTTTTCCCCGAATGGGTTTAAAGGTGAGAATAATGCTTCTACTATTCCCACACAGAGCAACTCCCATTCCAATCCAAGAACTTCAAATCTGAGCAGCTGGCCTGCAATCCAGCCAAGTAAGGATTCTCATAACTGGAGCGCTATGTGACAAGTAGTCTGAACTGATTCGGGATGGGGATGTCAAGAGTACTTACAATGTTTGAAGCTTGAATATTACAAAAGTATACAGAGAAATGTGACATTTAGTGTTTAGAGACTTGGAGAAGGCTATCTTAGTCCTTCTATTATTAATTTCAGCCATTCCTTGGGCATCAAAGCATTTCTTTTCAATAGCCTCAAAGCACAATACATGAGTAAACCAGGAGTCTCACTGATGCAATGAAGTTTTTTCTTAGTAGCCTAGTTATCACTTAGTTTTGTCCAAGTTACAATCGAGTCAACTACTTTTCATCTAAGTATTGTTTTCTGTATGTAGGATAAAATCCTTGCAGTGGTATTAGTTCTAATGACAAGTATATTCACAAAGCATATGAAGTAAATGGGAAGTGAGAGGTTTTCCAGTGCTCTCTGTTCACAGAGCACTGGAACAGGCTGCCAGGGAGGTTGTGGAGTCTCCTTCTTGGAAGACATTCAAAAGCCACCTGGACACCTTCCTGTGTAATCTCATCTAGGTGTTCCTGCTCCAGCAGGAGGATTGGACTAGATGGTCTTTCGAGGTCCCTTCCAATCCCTAATATTCTGTATTAAGAAACATTAAATGCCGGTGGCAGTGTAAAGGAAAAGTGTTTTCATCAAATATTCTAGTGTCTTTCCTGAGGCCTCTTGCAGTGTAGAAGCTGAAAGAAGAGTAGACTCACTGTAAAGGGAATTAACAGACAAAACCTGACTTTCAGAGGTCTTAAACTCAAGCCCATATTTGTTAATATCTATTAATAAAGGCAAAAAACCTTCAGTGTAATTTCACAACATGCAGCACATGCAAATGTGAAGCAAGTGTTATTCAGATTTACTCTGACAAGTGACAGAAAATGGCCTCAGATCAAGTTTGTAGGATACCTCCAGTAAACTGCAGTGGTCTTCTCTTAACCCACTGCAAAATCAAGCGTGACAGGAAACAGCTGAGAAGGAAGCTTAAAAAGCAATTACATTATCTGGTTTGACTGAGTAAAAACAGGGCAAACTTCAATTCACATAATTCTGCTATTTTTGTCGTTACTAATACTTTCTGCCACTTCAACTATCAATACAAGAATGAGAAAGACCAAAAAGGTGAACGTGAGGAAAAAATGTTGGATGGAAAAGAATGGCTTCAAACAATTACTCATCTAGATCTGGGTTTTACAAATTTAAAATACAGTTTAGATGCAATGTGCACCTTAGTACAGTGTTACAAAACATATCAAAACATACATAAGTTAATGTTAGCATATTGACAGGTGTGAAGCATTTTCAATGCAGTCTCCAGTTGCAAATGACATTTAAATTTTAGTAGCCCAATTTCAACAGATTCATTTCTTCCAAAATCTATGTGAGATTTGTCAGACAGTTGTGGGGAAAAAACTGTGGAAGATGTTTTGGGGGAAAAAAAAAAAAAAAAGAAAAAAAAAGAAAAAGAAAAAGCAGTTGCCTATACTTAATTAAAACAAAGTATGTTTTGAATCAGGGACTTGAAGTTTGCTAGGCTAAAATATTAACTAAATTTTTTGAAGGTATTATGAAGAAATTTTGAAGGAAATTATGATAAAAACCATCAAGGTAAACAGTAAGTTGAAGAAGAGTTGAACAATTTAAAAATTTAAACTTGGGTTACAAAAGGCATGGTTAGTGAGTCTCTAGAAAACCGAAGTCAAGAGTAGAGCATGAGTAGTGAATAGGTATTGCCTCAGGATACACAATGGTATTGATTAGTCAACCATTCCACATAAGCTTTAGGTTAGGCAGAGTCTGAGTCTATTATTTTTACAGCAGTGCTAACTCATTCATCTCTTCCTATAATCTAGCATTTTAGCATTTGACTGTATTGAATCATATAAATAGAGACTATGTCATAGGCAAAATTCACCAAGGGACCAGAGGTTGATTAATTCTGGAGCTTCTTTGAATAATTCTAGAACTGCTTAAATCCAAAGCCCCTAGTGTTTTACAATATTTTTGCATTTACAGAGCTATGTTGTATAACTTAAAAAAACAGGAACCAACACACTGAAAGTCATTAGTTCTTCAGTATTGTAGACAAGTCAGAACCTCTAAAATTTACATTAGGAAGATATTTTGGGATAAAACATTTTTTTACTGCTATAAGCTAATATTGATCCATTATTCATCTGAGAGCTACATAATCATGTTACTTATGCTACATGATTTCATTTATGTGGCTTTAATATCACATCTAAGTTCCCATTTCATACGTCATGTACTTAATGAAATCTGTGTAGAAAGTTTGGTCTCGCTGCAAGCATGGATATTCCGCATTGTGACAAAGGAAGTCTCTCTGACATGTGGGACGTGAAGGATCTCAAGCACTAATCACATAATCTATTACCAAAGAAATATCTGAGCTACTAGAAAAAAGTATGTTTTCAACCTATAAATAACTGCCAGATATAATTTTAAATTATTCCTTTTTAAAACATTTATTGTCAGAATGAAAATTATACACTTCATTCTGCATAGAATAAATTTTGTTTTGGAGGGTTTATTTTAAAATACTATGTTCAAAACAAAAATTTCATAGGTGTCAAATTAAGTTGACTTCACAGCTCTCCTCTGTGATTTCAGGCAAGTATTCACCAGGACTCAGAATCTTCTCCAATTGCTTTAACTTCTAAGAATCTTATCACATGGTAATGGACTTTCCCTTTTTCAGAAAAAAAAAAAAAAAAAAAAAAA
>NW_010294384.1:0-975 GCF_000700745.2 Antrostomus carolinensis
CTCGTGCAAGAGCCTCGCGCGAGGCTGCGGTGTCAGTTCCTCGTGCGAGCGGCTCATTGTGAGTCCCTCGTGCGAGTCTCTCGTGCAAAGACCCTGACGCGAGAGGCCGTGGTGCGAGTCCCTCACGTGAGTCCCCCTCGTGGAAGAGCCTCGTGGAAGGCTGCAGCGTGACTCCCTCGTGCGAGAGCCTCCGAGTCCCTCGTGCAAGAGCCTCGTGTGAGTCCCACGTGTGAGTCCCTCGTGCAAGAGCTTCATGGGAGTCCCTCAAGCAAGAGCCTCGTGTGAGTCTCACATGTGAGTCCCTCGTGCGAGAGCCTCGTGGGAGTCCCTCGTGTGAGAGCCTCGTGCGAGTCCCTCGTGCAAGAGCCTTGTGTGAGTCCCACCTGTGAGAGCCTCATGCGAGCCCCTCGTGCGAGTCCCTCGTGCAAGAGCCTTGTGTGAGTCCCACGTGAGAGCCTCATGCGAGAGCCTCGTATGAGCCTCGTGCGAGTCCTTTGTGCAAGAGCCTCGTGTGAGTCCCACGTGCAAGTCCCTCGTGCAAGTCCCCTGTATGAGCCTCGTGTGAGTCCCTCGTGCAAGACCCACGTGAGTCCCGCGTGCAAGAGCCTGTGGGAGTCCCACGTGCGAGTCCCTCGTGCAAGTCCCCCATATGAGCCTCATGCGAGTCCCTCGTGCAAGAGCCTTGTGTGAGTCCCACGTGCAAGTCCCTTGTGCAAGAGCCTTGTGGGAGTCCCTCGTGCAAGAGCCTCGTGTAAGTCCCCCGTATGAGCCTCGTGCGAGTCCTTCGTGTGAGACCCTCGTGCGAGACCCTTGTGCAAGAGCCTTGTGTGAGAGGCCCTTGTGCAAGAGCCTCGTGTAAGTCCCCTGTATGAGCCTTGTGCGAGTCCCTCGTGCGAGACCCTCGTGCGAGACCCTCGTGCGAGGCGACAGGAGGAGGGGGGTGGGGGGAGGACGATGATTTCCTCCCCAGACCAA
>NW_010294385.1:0-279 GCF_000700745.2 Antrostomus carolinensis
CTTTGATTAAAATGAAATCTCTATTAATAGTCCAGTGGATTTCCTTTTGGAAGGAAATAGGTAGACATGCATATATATTAAAAATATATATGTAAATATATAGAATTATTTTCCCCCAGCACAACACAGCCTCATGCAGTGTCTCATTGCCCAGTTTGCAGACAATATGGCACACGCACATGGGGATGTTGTATGGGCAGCATCTTCTGAGCAAGGCCTGGGTAGGGGTGTAGAGCAGCTCTGGAGGAATCATCAGGGGGTTTGGTTTGGGTTGGGAGG
>NW_010294385.1:694-1159 GCF_000700745.2 Antrostomus carolinensis
GGCTCCAGGAGGTCGATGTCCTTGTGCTGTTGGTGGCCCCAGCACTGGAGGCAGCACTGCAGGTGGGGTCTGAGGAGGGTGGAGCAGAGGGGCAGAATCCCCTCCATCATCATTTACACAGAAAAAGAGATTTTTGGATGGAGAGAAAAAGCTTCAAGAATTGAATGAAGGTTGCACCAGCCCAGGATTTGTTTGGGTTGTAATTCCGTGATGAACTTCAGAGCACACAGTTCAGGTAAAAAAAAATAAAATCAAGACTTTCCATCAAAAAAAAAAAAAAATCTTGGAAAAGAAACTGAGGAAATTGATATTTAAAAAAGGAAATAAAATAAGGAAAAAATAAAAATAATAATAATAAAAAAATAAAGACCATCTTTGTAACACACAATAAATGTTACCTGCCAGCAAAGAAATCAATATTCCCTTGAAGTGAGAGTATATTTTATTCCCAAAGCATTTAATTCA
>NW_010294385.1:1181-1391 GCF_000700745.2 Antrostomus carolinensis
GGAGCCAGGTGAACACTGACCTGTGAACAAATACCAGAGGTTGTTTGGTTCCAGCGTTTCCATCTCACCCCTGCGGGTTGTCTTTCTGTGTCGGATTTTATAGCCCGTAATAAATCCATTCTGTGTACCCGGTGGTGGAGGCAACCAGCTCACTTTGATACTCTGTAAAAGAACAGATATTTTTTATTATTATTATTATTTTAATTTTAA
>NW_010294386.1:0-262 GCF_000700745.2 Antrostomus carolinensis
GTATGCGAGGCAGCGTCGTTTACGCGCGTGGGGCTGTTGCCCAGTAACTGCATTTCGGGAGTGGCGCATGCGCAGTAGCGTCGCTCGGTACTGCCACCCGGCGACCAGAGTTCGGCACTGCAGCTCTTTTTCGGCGCATGCGCAGCAGCATTGTTTACACGCTGCTGTTGTCAGGCGACTAGTCTTAGAGACTGGCGCGTGCGCAGTAGCGTCGTTTGGACGCGCTCGCTACTGCCACTCGGCGGCCCAAGGGCCGGACTGG
>NW_010294386.1:658-860 GCF_000700745.2 Antrostomus carolinensis
TCAATTCTTCCCTCTCTGCTGCATAGACCATTACTTTTTGCTTTTCTCCATTTCTGTATCTGTCTCACTGTCTTCACTTTTTAATTCTTCCCTCTCTGCCCTGTACCCCGACACTATTTTTGTGTTTCTGTGTCCCTCTTTGTCTAGCTGCCTGATCATTAATTCCTCCTGCTTCTTGTTCCCTGCCATCTCCATCTCTCTC
>NW_010294387.1:0-496 GCF_000700745.2 Antrostomus carolinensis
TGAGTGGCACCCACAAGGGTCACTGGGCATCCCCCACGGTGGGGACAGGGGGTGGGGACAGGATGGGGTGACCAAGGGACACACAGGGTGCTGGGCACCTCGAGGTGGGGACAAGGTGACAAGGACACGTGGGGACAGGGTGACAAGGGGACACTTGGGGACAGGGTGACTGGCATCCACACAGGTTGGGGACAGGGGGCTGGGGACATCCAGGGTCTCCCCAGGGTGCTGGATGTCACCCAGGGTGGGGACAGGATGTCTGGGGACACTAGGACCAGGACAGGGTGACCAGGGGACACTTGGGGACAGGGTGAGTGGCACCCACAAGGGTCACTGGGCATCTCCTGGGTGGGGACAGGGTGACAGGGACCCCCAAACTCCCTGTTTTTTGGGGACACTGAGGCAGGACACCCCCAAACTGACCATTTTTTGGGGACACTGAGGCAAGAGAGCCCCAAACTGACTATTTTTGGGGGGAAACTGAGGCAGGACACCC
>NW_010294388.1:0-421 GCF_000700745.2 Antrostomus carolinensis
TCCCTTCCAACCCAAACCATTCCATGATAATCTAAAATGAAGGGAGGGAGCAAAATCGACTTGCAGATCTTTGTTTTGGAGGATTTTTGGCAAATAGTCCTGTCAATTATCAGTAGGACTATCTTCTATTTTTTCTTCTCCTGGAATCAGGAGATAGTGACGCACTGACAGAGGATGATCAAGGTTCAGTTGTGTCTATCCCTTTAATAATGCAAACTAATACAAAAGAATGACAGGACTTAATGAAGAAATTAGAGAATAATTTAGATTGGAAGGAACCTCTGGAGGTCATCTAGTCTACGACAATGAGATGCTATTGGATGAACACATTCTCTTGGACAAACTAAGTCTCTCAAACAGACCTAGTCTAGAAAGTTTATTTAAAAAAAACAAAACAAAACAACCCAAAATGCATCTACTG
>NW_010294389.1:0-3944 GCF_000700745.2 Antrostomus carolinensis
GCATGGTGTTTGGCTGACAGCCAAGTTATCATTATTAAAAAATTATGTGTTAGTGTCAGCAAAGGAATTGAAACAAGGGTGAGGCTCAGACTGTAAAGAAGAACAAATAAAGGCTGTTTGATGCAGTGCAGCAATACACCATTTCCATTTCAGATGAAATCTTTCCTTTTCCATGGTTGCACCAAGGGAGGTACAGATTGGATGTCAGGAAAAATTTCTTCACTGAAAGGGTTCTCAGGCACTGGTACCTACAGCCCAGGGAGGTGGTTGAGTCCCCATCCCTGGAGGGATTTAAAAGACGGGTAGATGAGGGGCTCAGAGATATGGTTTAGTAGTGGGCAGGTACAGTTGGACTCTATGATCTCAAAGATCTTTTCCAACCAAACGATTCTATGAGGGACAGCTGGGGATGTGGTACTGGGCTGTAGGCTGGTATTTGGCTGGGGACATGGTGAGGTGTAGGGTCACCCTTTTCACAACATCTTGCTGGTGGTTCTGATAGCATTTCAGCCTGAATGGAGGGGAAATAAATCCCAAGATCAGCTTTTATAGGGAAAAAGTTTATAGTTCCCTATAGAACATCCCAGGTGTTAAGAGTGTTTTTTATCAGTGGGTTTGAAAGTGCTTTCCTTTGGAAGTGAGTCTCCTTGCCCCCATTTTGCAGATGGGGAACGTGAGTAACTTACCCATGTTGAGTGTACTGGCTAGTAGCAGGGTCAGGAGGAGACCTGAGATATCAACCATATTTATGGACATTGCTTAAAAATTGAGCAATTACCCACAGCTGGGAAAGTTGCATTTGCCCTGTTTTGTCTCTTTTTTGTGGGTTGGGTTTGGTGGGGGTTTTTTTGTTATTGGCAGTGGTTTGGGGGTTTTTGTTGTTGTTTTTTTGTTTGCCAGCATCTGCTGGTGACAGTGTAGAGTGGGATTGCACAGTAACCTTAAAATCACCATCTGTTTCAAATCTTTCCAAGTCACTTCTGATAACTTGTTCTCCTGTGTTTGGGCATCCTTGAGGCAACATCTATTCCCATATAAGGCCAGAAAAGAGGCTCCGGCTCCCTGCCTGGGCTCTGCAGAGGTGAGATGTGTGCCCTGTCACAGCTCACACCTTGGCACAGTGAGGAATCGCTTCTTTGGGGACCAAGTTGTGACAACACCTGGGTAGATAATGCACCGACCACCTTCTCGGCAGCTTTATTTCTGTCTTAATCTTCCTCTCTAGCTCAGAAAAGGACTATTGAATTTTAAATTTTTTTTTTAAGAATATCAAAGCAGGATAAAAGGGGTTTGTGATTTTTTTTTCCTCCCCATTGATTTTTCACACTACTTTACGAAATGTGTGTCAAGGTAATGGGTGAAATCTGTATGTTCACTTTCATTGTTTCGCATACGTGTCTGGGGGTTTTAGCATGTTGTTTTGGCAGTGGGCTCTCCCTGCCAGGAGCACATTGCTCACTTTGATCTGCAGTTTTATTATGGGATGCTCAATTCATGGAAAGGATTGGGTTGCCTTTTTGGAAACACAGACTGGGAGCAATGGATCTCCCTTACAGAAACCCTGATGTTTTCCATCTCCCCTTCCCCATGTAACTCAGTCCTGGTGGAGCAGACAGGGCTGAAGCAAAACTGAAATTTGTCTCTCCCCTCCACAACATTAAAATAATAAAAAAAATATATCAAAATGAATGGTTTATCTTCTTGTGAGGAATCACTTGTGGCAGCTTCAAGCAGAAGCTCATTCCTCTGGGGAAAGAAAGGCTGCAAAAAAATGGGTTGAGCTGGTGTGAATATTATGGATATGAAATTTCCTACTCCATAAAACCACATGTTTGGAGGCAGAAGAGCAAAAATGCGTGGGAAAGGGAAGTGGAAATGGTGTCACGGGTCAACTGAAGGCCAATTTTACAGAGATTTTGGTGCCTTATTAACCTTTTTTGAGTCTGTACAGCAACAGCTACTCTAAAGGATCAGTGAAGATACTCAGCTCATTGCAGAGTCTTGTGTCTCTCCCACCTTCTGCTACTGCTTATTATTTGCTCTTTTACCCTTTTGACTGGGTTGACGCATAACATGTAGTTGATACTCCGATACGAGAGAGCAGGTACAACCAATTTCTACTTTTGATGTTGAGCAGTTTGACTTCTGTATCAGAGAGGCTTTTTATCCTGCTCTCTCATTTTGTTGCTAAATATTAAGTAGAGAAAAATCAACTCGCTTTAAGTAAAATGTGAAAATACAGGGGAAAAAAATTCACACGAGTATCTTGGTTAACTGTCCACTGAAATTATGTCATTAATCTCCCCAACTACTGTTTCTTTGATTGCTCTTGCCCAAGCAAGCATGTGAAACAGTCCATTTGAGCTGTTTTTTTTCTTTCTTTCCCATAATGACTATTCTTCTGACCCCATCGTGGGTCTGTGATTCATTAGGAACTGGAAGCAGCAGTTATTTGCGTGGGTGTTGGATTTACTCGTCATGCAATCATTTTCACATTGTGAGGCATAATACGAGCTGATAAAGTCTGTACATCTGTATTCTGCATGCGTTTCCGGACTGAAAAGTCTGCAGGATGTTGGGCTGACGGCACTTGTAAATTCAGTGCGTAACCTTGATTTAGAGAAAGAGACTTTACAATTATGTTTATATCCACTTTTGAGCTTTTTTAGCGTGCCTGAAAGATGTCAGATGGCAGAAGAATGAATGAAAATTACTTTCGTTTTCATAAGTGAGTATCTTATAAGGTCAGTGAGGGCAGCTGTGCTCATCTAGCCTGATTTGCAGGAGATGGGCTATCAGCCCTTTTGGAGGTTTTGTTTTAGCTAGCGTATTGCTGTCTTTAAAAAAAAAAAGTCTTCCAATTGAGACTCAAAAATTTGCCGGTGACTGAGAAAGTACCACAGTCCCTTGCAAACTGTTGAAAAGATTAATTGCCCTAATTGCTCTTAAATATTTGTTCCACTTTTCAAGCTTGAATTTGTCTAACGTCACGGTCCTGCTGTTAAATCCTGCCCTTGCTGTTTGCCCGATTAGCCGTCCGTTCTCACGCTACTCCCGTCCGCTTTTCCGACGGCAGCTCCTCGCTTTTAACCTCCCCTCCACCGAGATAAAAACCCTGAGGCTGGAGATATGCTCAACGAGTTCAAGTTTGTAAATCAGCCAGTTTACAGCAGCCTAATTACGTTACATGGCTGCGAATGCTTTTTGAACCCAATTTGCAGGCAGTTTAATAAAACTTGCTGAGTTCATTCATGAGATCTATTTTCCATAGAGCTGCATAGATTGATATTTGTTATATTGCCTTAATTTCTTCAGCAATTGAATTGAGAATCACACAGCCCAAAGGATGGCCAGGATCCATATCAAGCTGACACAATTATCTTTGCAAATCCATTTACCTGCTAAAAATCCTGGGGTGCTGGCTTTCCTCTGGCCCTCCAAAATGTTTTTCTCAGCATTTCAAAGCTTGCTGAAGATCATAAACAGAGAAAACTTTGGCCCACCTTTTTTTTTTTTTAAATTTGAAAAGCCAGTGTATAAAGACATGGTCCGCTCTCTTTCCCAATATTTTGTCTGCCCATAACACATGTTCCACTCTGTGTTTTATCTGTTAAGACACTGGCCTTGTAAGATTATTTTTTATTCAGACTTGCTCAATGATGATATTTTGCCTTTCTATGGAAGCTATGACCATTGAGTTTACCATCTTGATTATGTGACTTTCCCTGCCCCCTTCAATTAATATGAATTAAGTGGAATTTGGGCAATTCTAGTATTTATAACAAGGCTGTGCTGCTGGTGAGCAGAAGACTTTTATCTCCGACCTGTGGTGTCTTGGCAAAGCCCTACTAACACTCAGAGAGGGACCTGGGGGTTCTGGTCAATGGCAAGTTGAACATGAGCCAACAGTGTGTCCTGGCAGCCAAGAGGGCCAACCGTGTCCT
>NW_010294389.1:4356-4716 GCF_000700745.2 Antrostomus carolinensis
CTCCCCAGGGAGGTGGTCATGGCACCAAGCCTGACAAGATTCCAGAAGCATTTGGCCAAGGCCCTCAAACACATGGTCTGAATGTTGGGATTGTCCTGTTCAGGGACAGGAGTTGGACTCGATGATCCTTGTGGGTCCCCTCTAACTCACAACATTCTATGATTCAATTTCATTCTGCAGAAGCCTTCCTTTATCTCTCCTTTTATTTTAACATGTTTCTTCTCAGCCTGAGGTATCTGGTCCTGAAAGCAGAGGTGATCTTTCACCTGGAGACTACCAGGATTGCTACAGCTCTCTCGCAACAGATTGATTTGGGTTGGCTTAAGATGTCTTCATTGCTCTAGAGATAGAGCTACTGCT
>NW_010294389.1:4731-10692 GCF_000700745.2 Antrostomus carolinensis
ATATCCTGTACAGCTTCCCTACATGCTAACCCATACACACAAAATATATAGCTCCTATATATTCTAGCACATAGAGGTCTTCAGGCATGCTATTTGCAGCTGCCATGGTGAGAACATGAGGATGGCTTCCAGTGCATGTGATTTCTTCTGCTCCTCTTCCCTCTGGTGGTCCCATTGCACGCATTTCTCTCGGCAACCTGTTTTAAGGTGGTTTTAAGTCACAAGGTTTGGAGGAGCAGCTGGGATTCTGCCATTTCTGTTGTCTGAGTGCCTGTTTGCAGCAGAAGCTGCTTGAGCCTAATATTCCGCTAATGAAACTATTGAGATAATGATTTCCCGGTGTGGAGGAAACATTTTCAGTTGACATTATCTTGGTCTAGCCTTCAGACCCACACAATGATAATGGGATAATTACGACCCAATTTCATGTGCTTAGACATTGCTTTCATTACAGACAAATGTTCCCAAAGAAGTGAAATGTCATCATATTACTGGCTGATCTTTAAAAACCGTTAGGTGGTCTCTCATTTTTGCCTTTACAAATATAGTTTTCACTCGTATATGTTCAAAGATGTATTCAGCATAAAGTAATTAGTGTGTTTATAAGCATGATAAAGCAGGCCTGGCACGCTAAAATAAATGACAGTTTACTGATCTTTAACCAATAAAAGCATACAGGAGGTTAAACACAGATTTTTCTTTTGAAGGGTACTTCTCTTTCTAGAGCACTGAAGGAAAATTCAGGCTTGAAATGAGAAATGATGCGGGTTTGTTTGGGACTTGCATCATTGGCACCTCCAAAATATGATTAGGTGCTGTGTGGAGGGTGTACCACTGGTTCCTGCTCAAGGGCTCCACTGGATTTGCCTATTGAGAAGCAGTAGGACAAGAAGAATATATTCAGGACAGCTTATGTGGCATGTTGTTTGTTGAAAATGAACACCAGCCACATTTCCTACTTGCATCGCTTTTCCCAGTAGAGAGGAGGTGAAGGTACTGGTTTGGCTGGAGGGCAATGGTGTATGGTACCATGGGAAATGACCCAGCAGCCAGCCATTGGTGGGAGATGTTAAGTGAGAGGCTGTTTGCAGACTGCACAGTATACGTACTTTTTAAACAGATAATTAAATGTCGTGTGTTCACCTAGATGTTATTTATGGGCTTGCAGATTTGCAGCTACTGGCCTCATGAAACTGTAACATTCATCCGAGTTGTTGCATGGCCACCACTGACAAAGAGAAAGAGGAGAGCAAAACCCCCAAGTTAAAAAATCCCAGTGACCACAAGTGTATGTGGAAAAGGGATGATATTTCAGGTTGTGAGGAGCTTCAGAAGCGTAGTTCTAAAATACCAAGTCTGAGTTGAAACCAATAGCTAAGCAGGAGCTTTTGCATTCAAACTGCAATGTGTCCCAGTATAATAAGGATCTGGCTTTGCAAATAGAGTGAACTGAGGTTGTGTTTGACTTGTGGCACCGCTTAGTGCCAGGAGATGGATGGAGAGCCTTGAATGATGGGGCCATGGGAAGAAACTGGTTACTCTATGCTTCTCCATATTGATAGCTTTCCTGGGTGCACATGGACACACCTTGAAATGGAGTCTGAGCTCTGAAAACCCTGGCCTGATAGTAAAAGGATTGTTAAAACTGGGCTCTTTGTATAGCCAATCTCTCCTTAATTTTTTTATTGCTTTTTAGCTCAGATGAGCTTGGAAGAGTAGTTGGTAGTGCAAGGAAAAAAAGGGATTGGTCTCACTGTGCTGGAGAACCAGAGATGGATTTGGTCTGGACAGAGCATCAATTTAAATCAAGTTTAAGGCTGGGATTGAATAGATGGATGCTATGCCATCTCCTTCTTGGCCACAGTCTTACCTTGGAAAGGAGACATGGGAGAAAAGAGCAGGTATAAGCATACGATATGTGGCAAATACTCCTAGCACCAGCTATGAAGCATAGTGGCATTATCCACAGTCTGGTCACTGTGGAGGATGAGGGCATCACATAAATTAGGAGGTGCTGGGCTGGGTTGTATTGGTGCTGGCCTAGCACCTCCAATAAAGGGTGTAACACTGCTGAACAGGATCAGCCTAGAGTAACAGAGAATATTAAAACCATAACGTGGTATCTCCCTTTAGTCATAAACCACATTACAAGGTTGATGATGGTCCCAAAATGCCTGGTTTTCCAGCATGTCCCCAGCAGCCGTGGTTATTTAATCCAGTGGGGAGGGGTGACACTTGTCTGGTGGAGGGGGAGAGGGGCTGGGTGACGTTGGTGCTGTGACCAACCCCTCTGGCCATGTGTGTGCAGAAGTGACTGATGTGGATAAGCTGCAAGAGGCTCTGGGTACCCACCACGCAGTGGTAGCAGATGGGAGCGTTTTGAAAGACCAGTTGAGGTTACTAGGTAGTCCTTTATTGCTGGAGATTAAACACACTTGGATTATTTCAGTGTTATCTTCCATGTGATGGGAAATGTTTTATGATTTCATCAATGACAGACCCACGTCTTGTAGCCTTGACATAAGGTTATGCATCCCTTGAGACCTTGGAGGAGGGTCTCAAGGAGGCGAAATGCAGAGGACAACTCTTAGCTTAATGCTGGGAAGTGGCTAAAAATGATAAAAAATAATGCTTCACTTGCCAGGGAATGGAGGGAGGTCGCTGCAGAGGGAAAAGCCGGAGGGCTGCACAGACCCCAAGCTGTCCTGGGAATTAAAAAAATGCTTTCAGGTCTGCTGCCCCACCCTCTGCTCTCATAAAAGGACTCATAGACAAGAAATTTTTAAACAGATGGTTTGAATAAGGTAAAGTACATAGCCAGTGCTGCCCTCGGGTACAGCTGGGTAACCACACCGCCCTCCCAAGACCTCCCCACATCCAACCAGAGGCTGCACTGGCCTGACGGGACCAGAGGAGGTTAAAAGGCTTCACTGTTCAGACACTGGTATTTTTATCAGTTAAACCCTGGGGAAGGATTCCAGGGTGAAAGCTGCCAAACCCCCAAAAACAACGATTAGGTGGGGAGAAGTGTCTCCTGTGTGCTGGCATGCACGACTTGGCTGTGCAAAATATTTTCCCATCAGCACAACTCTTTGCAGTGGCTGTAAATGGAGGGGACATTGGGTGGCTGCAATATCGTCCACACCAGGAATGGCAGCAAGAGGGAAGATTTGGGAATAAATATGTTTTAGCAGGAAAAAAAACCGGCTGGTACAGCACTTTTATAACATCAATCTGCTCAGCTGGGGTTGTGATGGGCACCTCAGAGCTCACCTGTCGAGCAGAGGAGGAGGTGGCTGAGGTGGCACTGCGAACCTCAAGTTGCAGGTGGAGCTGCATGTGATCTACCACTTCACTAGGGAGTTTGTTCTCCTGGTCATTTGCCCTTCATGTTCAAAATAGGTGTCTCATTTCTCATTTGAATCTTCCAGTTCTTGTAACACCTTTCCCTGCTACTCCAACATGCATTTAATACTGAGCTATTAATACCGATTATTTAATACTAATACTTTAATACTAAGATACATTTAATACTGAACACTTCATTTACATCACAGTATCTATAGAATATAATTAAATTTTTTCTTAATTTTTTTTTTCTCCATAAGCTAAGCCAATCAAGCCCTTTCTGTCCTTGATAGAGATTTTTTTTCCAGCTCTCTGATATTTTCCTGCCTTCTTCAACACCATCTCCAGCTGCTCAAGATCCTCTCCTGCCATGGAGATATTAGCACTTTGAAAAGCAGTTCCGACTTAGCCACCAGTAGATACATGTCACTATTGGTCTCTGGTCGTTATTTCTCATTTAATTAGTTGTTTTCTACTTTCACACTGGTCACAACTTCGCCCTCTGGGTTCGCATGAAGCCATGTCTTCATCAAGAGCCCCACCAAAGTGAAGGAGGAAGGTGGAGAAGTTCTTACTGGCAGGAGGAGCTCTCCCTGGCTTTTTTGGCAGCTTGCAGAGGGGACAGGCACAGATAAAGCTGTGCGTGGGTGATGTTCAACAGATACCCCCCTTTTTTGGATGTTCTGATGACCATTTCATGGCTGTACAATCTTTTTCTAGCTAGAAACCAGAACTTTGATTACTGGAAGAGAAAATTATTGCAAAGATTATGGAGGAAGGATGTCTGCCTGCTTGTGATCTTGCCCCTTAAAGTGTATTATACTGACTGGCCAAAAGAAAAATGTGCTTACCAGGGAGATGCATTTTTTTTTCAGTTTCCTTTGAACTCATTGGCATTGTCTATAAATCAAGAGCTGGACATAGGGAGATTTAATGCATGATGCTTTTTGGTGGCTAAGTGCAACCCTTCCTGTTTCCCTTCTGTAATCCCGGGGATCTCGTGGGGCAGTGCCTGGCTTTGTCTGCCACATCTGATAACTAGCATTGACTCCCAACAACTCCTTTGAAAGAGCTATAAGGTATAAATAATTAATACCTGTTAAATTATTCAAGCTGGAAATACAGTACGTGAATTTAGTGAGTTGACCAGGATACGAATGAATAATTATGTTAATTAACTCATGAAGCTAGCAGGAGCTGCAATTAGTTCATGTTTTAGGCTGCTCTGTGTTTTTTAGGAACGCAAATGAGCTAAAAATAAATAGAAATGAACTAACGCTACAGTTACAAAATATGAGTGAAACAATGTGGTTTGAATAATCAAGAGACAACCTGCATTCAAATTCGATTGGATTTCTGTTCAAATAGCCCTTCTGTCCTTCAGGGGGGAAACAGGTATGTTTTTTAAAGCTTTAATCACTGCTCTCTGCAAGAATTTGAAGATGTTTCTGAAAACTGTTAGTAAGGCAATGCAAGAAGTTCTCCTCTAAACACTCTGCTCCAGTTTCTGCATGATTCTACCATTTCTGTCCTATGTGTCGCTTAAGAGATTGGGAAAAAAATATCAAGTATATATTTTTTTAAACCAATTAGCATTCTAGAAGTCCTAATACTGATGTACAAATTGAAGGTCTAGTCTTGCAAACATGTAACTTTGTTAAGTGCCAGTAAAACCTGGATGTACAGTAAAAGGCTCTTCCAGTAAAAAGAAAAAAAGCATTTAGTAGTTACAAAGGAAAAATATGGCATTAATTTAAATCTCCGAGTTCAACTAATTAGTGTTAACTGAGATTTTCGGACTGGAAAGAGTCATTGTCCAAATGCTCTGCATTACTCTCTCGGGTGGATGAATAACATCTAGCCTCAGGAAAACACTTTTTTTCCCAAAAAGTTGGAGCTGATTGCATTGTAGAAAGAGAATTGATTTATACTATAGGCCTTCATATGGAAATACACCCTCTCTGACTTCCTACTTATTAATATAACTGAATATATTCAGATTTGATCCTCCTTTTGTGGGGTTTTTATTTTCCCTAAAGGCATCATGCTGAAAACATGTCTAAGACTCCTTATTTACATGAGTAGGCATCTGCCATCCTCATTTCCTCAAAGGACATTTCAATAAGTCTGTTTGGGTCTAAAGGAAAATCTCTCAGAGGATTCCTGTTTTCCTCTTCCTCTTGTTTCGTTAATAAGCATTGTTTTTTGCTGTGAGGGTAATTCTTAGCTAATATTGAATTTAAATGGATGCAGTTTGTTATGGAACTGGAAGAACCCTGTTAAAATGGGTTCATGAGAGAGAAGCTGAAGAAATGCGTCTGATTTCTCAAGATGAAATTGAAAGGTCTGGTATTTACTTCTGCTCTGAGCTTTCCCTCTCATCAAGGAATTACCCAGGTGAAGTGAATTCTCCACTGAAAATCTCAAAACCTGCTTCAGCTCTTACAGTTTTGGTGAAACTTTTTAGTAGGTTGCACTGATATGCAGATGGTAGTTGCATATTCGGGGTAACTGCAAAGAATGCCTCTTAACAGAAGAAACAGAAGACGCTACGGGTGAGAAATGGATCATTTCCATCATCCTTGCTAAGTTGTGGGAAACAGGAGAGGTGCC
>NW_010294390.1:0-19103 GCF_000700745.2 Antrostomus carolinensis
AAGGCTCTGGGGGGACCTTATGGTGGCCTTCCAGTACCTGACAGGTACCTATAAGAAAGCTGGGGAAGAACTGTTCACAAGGGCCTGTAGCAATAGGATGAGGGGTGATGGTTCTAAACTAGAAAAGGGTAGTTTTAGGTTGGGTATTAGGAAAAAGTTCTTCAGTATGAGGGCGGTGGATCATTGGACCAGATTGCCCAGAGAGGTAGTAGAGGCCCTGTCCCTGGAGATATTCAAGGTCAGGCTTGATAGGGCCCTGAGCAACCTGATAGTAAAGATGTCCCTGCTTAGTGCAGGGGGGTTGGACTAGATGGCATTTCAAGGTCCCTTCCAACCCAATTCACTCTGTGATTCTATGTTTTTGTTTTAGTGTAAAACAAATGACCCATTTGACGTGGGTCACTGTTACTGCCAAGGATCCCCTTTTGGATCTCAGGCTTGCAATGTGACTCATACAAGCCCATCAAGATATTTCTTGATCAGTGACCTATTCCGATCATTAAGATCTTTATATAACATTCTCAGTGAGAAAATGAAAGCATATAATACTTTTTTTTTCTACTCTCTCTTTTTCTTGTATTCTGTATAAAGAAGTAGTGTTATTTTTTCATTGCCCATAGGATTTCTGAATCTGTAGTACACAATTTTATTTTGTTTAAATATGTATATAAAAAGACAGGTTTTTGTGTTGCATTTTTCCTACTTCTGAGTAATTTGCTGAAAAAATAGAAGTATAATAGCAATTGCTGTTTGTTTCTGACCTACTCCAATTAGCAGGGTTTATTTGCATAGTTATTCATACTGGTTTTCTAATGGTGGAAGTTCTTCTAATGTAAGATAATAGACACTCTGTCTGTGGCTTTTGATATTTATAATTGGTTCTCTCAAGCTTCCTTTTTAATGATAATACATATGATTAGTATTTTAAAATATTGATGCAGAATGTTCTCTTAAGTTCTCACACTCTGTGTTTAAGCCTGTTTGAATAGTATCCTACCCACTTATGTAGTCCTGAAGCAAAGTGTGTGTTAGTAGAGGATGGGAGCCTAAATTATTGATAAATTACCTGTCAGTAAGTTACCTGCTACTGCCAGGTATCTCAACATAAAGGAATTTTAAATATTGAACAGGGTATTTTTTGTGTCTGCTTTGGAGCTTTATATTGTGAGTATGTTGTGTTGAAACTGATCATACGTGAAGCTACTGTGTGAAGTCATTTGTTTCAAGATTTAGTGTTAACAAACAATCTGATCACCTCCCTATTTTGAGAGATAAATTATGGAACATATTAACATGTCACCATTTTTCTAATTATTGTTGATCTTGTTCATGCTGTATAGTTTCAGTGAATAAAATCTAATGAACATAACAGATGATGTTCATTAAAATCTAATGTGCTGGCAAAGCTGGAAAAGTAAACACTTCTGATGACCCCTAAGGTTGATCTGAAATGTTCAGTGAGGACTCTGTCTTGCCTTATAGGAGACTAGTACTATTTGTATTGAAGTATTGTTTTCTGTAGGAATCCCACAGTTTTATTTTTGTTGAAAGAAGTTTTCCATTCTTAGTGTTTCCAAATTCATGCATGTTTATTAAACTTTCTGTAGAATTTTTCTTTCATGTATTTGCATTTTAACTATGTATTAAAGGTACTTTTTTTTACCTTAGGAAATTTTAGAATATTCCTTTAAGTAAAGTGTCTGAAATCTTATAGTGCTTTTGAACTGTAAATGCTTAAAGAGATGTGTCTACAGATTGGATAAACTTTCTGTCAGGGAGACATAGCATAGGATTGGGGCTACTTTTGAAATAAGATTTGGGATTTTGGCAGGCTTAGTTGGGGAGAAACAGGAACTACTTTTTTTTTTTTTTTTTTTTTTTACACATAGTGCAGACTTGTCATGAGGGTGGAGTGTAGAATTATTAAAAAATTATTTTGTAAGCAAAAACCCATAGGACATGGATTATCCTATTTAGTGTCTGTGATGTTTTAAGAGTTAAAAGCCAGGAAGAATAATATATATTTTTAAAATTATTTAGGCAATTAAATTGGAATACACTCGTCTGCTAAAATTAGCCCAGGAAGATCCACCACCTGAATGTGACTACCGTTTGCGTCATGCAATTGTTTACTTCATCCAAAACCAGGCACCAAAGAAGATAATTGAGAGAACATTACTGGAACAGTTTGGAGATCACAATCTTAGCTTTGATGAAAGGTAATAAGATCTATGTGTCTCATTTCCCTTGTTTGTGAACGTTCTCTGATGGGTGGAGACACCTCTTCATATTCAGATAGTGGACGTAAAAGAGAGAAGGGTAGTGTGTGTGTTTGACTTTATCTTCTAGTTAATAGCTTCTGAGTAAATATATAAAAATTACCATCTTTATAAAAATCTTCATAAAAAGAGTAAACAAGAAGTTGGTTTCTGTTGTTATGAAATAAGGAGAAATACTCAGTGTTGCTCATAATTTTGCACATAGATTTCTGTACCTTCTTTCAAAACACTGTGTGAAGATGTGTAGTTTGCATTCTTCACTGCCCTGAAAGCCAGCAGTAGACAGCAAAACCTTGCAAGATATATGGGTAACTTACTAGAATGCAAGACAATGTCTCTTTTCCACTCGAAATTCCATATATTTACTTACTTAAAGAAATAAATAAGTTGAAAGGTAGAGAATATTAGTCTGATTTCTGCATAGTGAATAGTCCTCTAATGTTACTTTTGCACAGTAAATATTGGAGTGTTTCAAACCATCTGAACTTTAAATTAAAAAGAAATTCTGAGCAATGTGTCAATTTAGCAAAATAAAACAATAAGTAATTCTTAAATAGCATAGGTCTCCGTCACATGTAATTCTAAAGTATGCCCTCTCCTGCTGATTATACCATGCAGAATAAAAAGCACATTTTCCACAGTGCTTTCATACGGTTTTGCATAAGGCTGTAGCTTATACTGTTTGAGGCTGTTGTCTTTGTATAGATAATATCCTTTGCAAATTTCCAGTAATCTTCCATGATTTCTTGTTGCTTTTTATAAGGTGCCGTAACATAATGAAGGTTGCTCAAGCTAAACTTGAAATGATAAAGCCAGATGAAGTAAACATGGAGGAATATGAGGTTAGTATTTCTTATGCGTTAAATTATACTGTAACATGAAATAGTTATCAGTAAGCTGAATTTTATCTTCACAAACTTCTTCTTGTCTTACACTAAGAAGTTAAAACTGGTTATTGAAAGACCATTTATTTGTGGGAATGCTGCTCTGACCTAGTGATCTAAAGCTGTTTATTCCACATCTGTAATTCCAATGACTTGAGTCATAAATAAACGTCAAGTTTGAGTCTGTCCTTACTCCTTAACGTGTCTCAACGTCACTAACAGTATTTCATAATTTATTGCCATATGAGCCAACTGGCTTTCTCTAGGTCAGAAACAGATAGCAGTGAAGGGAGTGAGAGTGGTCTAAGCCCAGCCTTGCACATCTTGAGAACTGGGTCACAGGCTCAGTCACATTTGTGCTTTTCCTTCAACTGTCTCTGCAACCATTCCCATTTTCTTATGAGCACCAGATTCTTTTGTTTGACAAGACCATGCATAACCAGTTTATGCATTTAATTTTTCCTCCTGCACTATTTAGAAAAACTTGAAAAGAAGAGCAAATCGCAGACATTAAATAATGACTAATAATTAATCTTGTATTTAAAGCTAAGTCTGTAGCTGGTTTTACAACATCAATTTCAGCTCTGCATAATGCTGTTTGTTAAGGCTTCTGAACAGGGGATACTTATGTCCTAGGCAGATTCCAGTGCACTATTTAAACCTCATTGTTATGCTTGTAGGTCTAAACAGCTTGTTCAGGAAGACTATGGGAGTAATCTTCCCCTCAACAAACAAAACGAAAAATAATTACTTGTCATTTCTCATTAGCAATGCCTACTACATTACAGTGTGCTGCCCCTGGCCTGTGAGGGGAAAGGACTCTCAGTGGGATTTCTGTTGCAGTTTTTAGGCTGTGCAAGAATCAATATCTTACCATCTTCTGAATGGCCTTGCACAAGTAGAATAAACAATTCTGGACTTAGCTTTAAGAGTGAAGGAGTGAGTATTTTCTATTCCCCTGCAGATATGTGCCACTTTTTTAGCTCCTGAGGCAGATAGTTGGTGGTTTTTCCAAAGATTGTATCAGTATTTGTCCGATATAGTGAATTGGCATTTCATGGACCTTTTCTTCTGCTCTTTGTGTTGAATCTATAAGTGTCTGTGTGTTATGTTATACTATCCCTTATTTTATCTTTAATAAACACTTGAAAGTTGTCTACTAACCAACTGCAGTGAAAGCACCTTTTTCACTTAGAGCATTTACCTGTAAAGTGTACTAGTAGTCACTTTGTATAAGTGGCAGTGCAGTATGGCAAACGTTTTGCTCCAATGTAAGTATCTCCGCAGCCTGAATTGTATATGGGTTTTTTGTCACTTCCAGTGTAATGTCCAGGCTTTTTCTATGTCATTCTTATATTCAAAGTTAAGCTTAATATTTAGTGTATGAAAAACCTTTCTAATGCTTTCTAAGTTAATAATTGAGAGTAATGTAGGGAAGAAGAAAAGGCTATTAGCTTCTCAACTCATTTTGAGAAGGAGATCTCATATAATTCTGACTGTGATTCTCCAAAGATGCTTTGTGTTCCTTTCAAATGGTAATGCATTATTTAAAAATAATCTAATTTAGAAATATTTTAGGTATTTAAGAATTTTCTTTTTATTGAGGGAGTGGGGATGCAGGTGACCTTTCCCATGTGCAAGCTTACTAGAAGTCCTTAGCACTTATAGTGAGTAATCAGCACTAAATATAGTGTGTGTTGGAAAAAAATAAAAAATAAAAAAATTATATTTCATGTTTGTTGTTGAAATTCTATATACCCTTTCTTATATGCAGAGATGGCATCGAGACTATAGACATTTCAGGGAAACAACCATGTTTCTCATGGTAGGATTGGAGTTTTTCCAAAAAAAGAGGTAAGTGGTAGTATAGAACTCAAATGTGGTAGAGCAATTTGAAGGCAAAATGTAATATTGATAAGTAAAGCCATTTTTAAAATTAAGAATTGTTTAATGTGTTCATTTTATTTAACCAGTTATTCTGTCCATTAATGTCTTCAGTCTTGCATCTACTTCAAAGCTTCCCACAGCTTCCTATTCTTAATCTCCTTTTCTTCTTTCCATATCAAGCCATGTACTCTTTTAAAACCACACTCCACATGCACCTGTATTCCTCCTTCTCTCCTAATCTAAGTGCTCTGGGAATCCCTCAGGCATAAAAATCTTTCCTTTGTGGCACCACACATACACATAACATTTATCTGCTTTTGTCAGCAATCACAATAGTCAGGTCCCCGTCTTATCCATCTTTTCATTGGGTCTTCCCACAGAAGCAGTGTTGCCTTCTGCATTGTCTGAGACAAAATTCCACCTGTGATGGGCTTTAAAGGTCACAAGAAAATAACATTTGAGGAAAACTATCATGTGTAACTATCGGAGTTGTAGCTGATTCTTCTTAGCTCCGTGAAGCAATAGTGATTCATTCCCTTCTCTTTTCCAACCAAGTCAGGGATTGTGGCTATATAAAATTGGTGATATTTACGTATTACTACAGCTAAAACGTATACTCTGATCTACTACATGCAACAAGGATGGTGATTACAGTGTAAATGCCTCAGAGAGTCTTCAAAACAGAATTGTTCAAAACTGCCTCTTCCTCCCATACCCAGCCAGAGGAACAAAATTATTAGCTGCAAAATATCCAGTGGCTGACATCTGTTGTATGAAAATTGAGCTATTGCATGATACACATTTTTGACTGTGAAAACAATTCTGCAGTCAATCAAAGATCTTTCCTATATAATGCAGTAGGTAGGGGGATTATAGTGGGAATTGTACTTAATTCTGTGTGTTTATGTTGCGTAGTAAATTGCTTCGTATTTCTCTTTCTTGTCTTGTATGCTCCCAAACAAGAAAGGCCCCAAACAAAACAGGAAATTTTTTTGGAAAAAAAACTGCCTTCTCTTTGTGACAAGCTACATCTTTGTATAGGGTTATGAGCCCATAGTCTTGTTTTGTCTTCTGGTTGTGAGTGTGTAATAAATAGTACATTCTGAAAAAGAAACTCTAGTATTCCTTGATCCCTTAAGGAGGCAAAAATGTCACAGGCATCAGTGTGGTATATAGGAACCCTCCTTGTTACCTCTGTATTTCATGCATGCTCTAAACATGCAGACAGGAGTGGAACATCTTCAAGTTCCTTGGCACTGGGAGTCCAGGATGGCACCTTCAACTGCAAAATACCAGTTTTTCCACTAATCCACTTCTTACCATAATATATTCTGATTATGCCAGGAGGAGGGAGGGAAGCATAGGTTTCTGCTCTGTGCTGAACAGCAGTTTTGGTATAGTTTTCCATTATTTACATTAATTTTCAAAATTAATGTGAGGCATTTGTTACCAAATATCTTTGTAATTTAGAAAACAAGCCTATAATGACCAATCTTAGACTCTGATATTGGTCAGAAATAAAAAAATACAAGATTATCAGACTCCTCTAAGATCCAAACAAGTGTAGCATTCATTCCCTTTGGCAAGAAATGCAATTTCATAAATGTTTCAAGAGTTATTTAATATGAGGACAGTAAGACTAGGATTAAGCACATGCAGAGGATGAACGAGGCTCTGGGTATCCATTGACCTACTCTAAAGAAATCTGTTGCAATTACGCACCTGTGCTTCAGCTCCAGGAGATATTTATTGAGGATCTCATCTCTAGAGGGCAGTACTATCATCCATATTCTGCAAACTAGGCTAAATTGATGAGCTCTTCCAATTCCCTTATTAACACTGAAATAATAAAAATGTAACTTTTAAAATATTTATGAAAACTTAGCATTTCATAATGGAAATACTACCTTCATCAGCAAAACTGTTTTGAGCCTTTTCTTCAGAAACTCATTTCCCTCAGTCAACCAGCTTTTGTTAGTTTAATAAAACTATTTGGTACCTAAGAGCACTCAGTCTCTAGATGGAGCCAAAAATTGGCCTTTATCCAGGTAGTCTGATTTCCTTAAATAATTGTGCTGTGCTGAACAAACACAAAATGAACATTAAAGAAGTAGTTTGGTGTATCTTTTTCTCCTCTGTGTAGCTTACTTTGATAGGTCGTGGTGCTGGAGCATGTCACATGCAAGACTGCATTTGAAGGCGCACAGGAAACAACAGTTTCTTAGTACTACTGAAAATCACCTTATGCTGAGCACTGGGAAGTCCTGCCTACTTTCAGTGGTCACTCATGAACCCTTATGGTGATTGACAAGGCCCTCTTTTAATTGCAGGTGGAGAATTAAAGGGTCTTTCAGGCATATCTCCTCAGACTGTACTATAGAGTAGGAGCCCTCTATGGCTGAGATGAATGCAGCCAGCTAATGAACATTGGCAGGAGTTTTAGCTGCAGCTCGCTCTTGTGGTGCTAATTGAAAAGTGAACAAACCATAGACCTTAGCAGTCGCCTTTCAGGTTTCTTGTGAAGCAAATACAGTTTTTCAGTTTTAAATTGAAATGCCTTTTTCAAAGCAGTGCTAAAATTTAGCCAGCCTGTGCTTTCTGTATCTTTTCCAGGGCTTAGACCCAGTGAGCTCCCTAATTCTGTGAGCATCTTCAATGATTTTAGGCATAGGCTTCATAGGCTGGAGCTTATATGCACTTCACGTGTGAAGAGGCAGAATCTATTTTCTAATTGACACTGTAACTGCATTCCTCAGACTCTCAGGATATATAAGGACTCTGAGCTTGGACATACAGTAATGATGATTTAAAATAGCTTGCTTTGCTGTTAGATGGCACTAAGGTTGTTTCAGGGAAAGGTCACACAACTAGGGGAAGGAGCAGGGAGAGAGGGACTGGGAATAAGGCCACTACTAGCAGCAAATTTATGATTTTGATCAACTGAGTTATTGATACTGTAATTTCAACCTGCAGTTTCACAAATAGCTGAACTAAGAACAGAAAGAGAGAAGGTCCTACTCCGCTGGCTTTATATCCAGCAATTCCAGTTCCTTGCAATCACCTCCCCTTTCCTCCTACAAGTTTTCTGCTATAGGGTCAGTTTTGTTGGTGGTCAGTGATGTGAAGAGTTTTCATGGGTGGGAGAAATGGACTTGAGGAGTGGGTAATATGACTTCTTTTAAACAAAGCATGGCTTTGTATTTTGAGGACAAAAAGTTGGAAAACAGTACCTGTACTTGCAATGTAGTAATTACTTAAGCAATAAATATTTAGAATTGCAAGGGACTATGAGCAGATCTGATGGTGGAAGAAATGACTTCACAGTAGATTCTGAAATTATGGTGTTGGGTTTCATCTTGTTCTTCTAAACAAGGGTAGTAGAAGGCAAAGCTTTAAGGAACCATTGCTCTTTCAAGTAGCCTTTTCCCTTCTTTTTATGTTGTCTCATTGGGAGGCATTACTGTAAATCTTGAGTTTGTCTGCTTTGGAAAATTATGATGTGCATTTTTTCAGGTAAGCCTTGTGTGTGCTCACACATAATTTTTAGCCATTTTTAGTAGTTTGGTGGTTTGGTTTTGGTAGTTTAAACCTTAACCATGACCACGTGTTCTCAGTAGGAGTGTGGGCACAATGTACTGTTCCTCTGACCACTCTGTTAGGAAATTTCTCTTTCTAGATTTTTTTGTGTGAATAAAAATGAGATTTCGAACTGCTTGTTTTTAGGGTAGCTGCCTGAACTGCTTTCGGTGGCTGTGTCTCATAACTAGGTTTCTGTAAGTCAGAGAATTAACAATTTAAGAAGTTTGCTGGAAATGGTATGCAGCAGTGTGAGAGGAGATTATGTGCGTGAAGGGATCTCTGATTATTAAATGTTAGGTTCTTAGGTCCTCTGTTACTTGTCCTTTATCAGTTAGGCTTGTATTTATCTTCTACATTTAGATTAAAGACAGAAATATCAACAGTCTAATGGCACTTCTGCTTTTGAAATGCTGTTGTGGCTTTTCCCATTACTTTAGACTTCAGTTATTTGGAAGAATTTACAGTTAGTGAGGCTAAAAATTCAGTTTATTTTTTTAGGAATAAGGTAACAGCTTTAAACCTTATTTGCTAAGGTGTAGAATGCTATCAAGGTGTATATGGCAACAGAAGCTCAAGCCTAGAGTGACATAAATGCATGCAGGAAAAATTAAGCTTTCATTTCACTCAAGGCTAATCCAAAGCTATTTTTGAAGTGAGTGAAATTATATCCATTGGTTTCAGTGAGCTTTGGATCAGACTTCATATGCAAGTGATCTAACATGATAATAAAACAAATTGTTCTAATGTGCATAAAAGATGAAATTGTGTGGTAGAAGAAACATTATGAAGAGATTGGTGGGGTGGGGTAGATTTACAGTCAATCAAGTCAAGTGAGCTGTCCTTTGAAGAGCGCAGTAGTTAGCTTGAAACAGACGGTACCTGGATGTTGCATCTAATGTTTTTGTTTCTTTACTTTACTTCAGCTATATGGAAGCCTTGCTCTACCTTATCTATGCTTACCAGAATAACAAAGAACTCTTGTCCAAAGGCCCGTACAGAGGCCATGATGAAGAGCTGATATCTCACTACAGACGAGAATGTTTGCTAGTAAGTGAAGGGTGAAGTATGTTTCCAAAAGTTGAACTTGCTGCATACCTTTAAGAACATTAATTAGTAGAAAAGTGTTGCCATCATGTAAATCAAAACCAACCAAAAACCCCTTTCATTAACAGGTTAATACTTAGACTTGTGTAAGGAAAAAAGGCAAAAGTAAGAAGGATTGATTATTCCATTTTTTTGGAATAATCAATCATCTTTATGATTGTAAATTGTGTGCTCGTTGCCATTGTGTCCAAGCTAGGTAGGAACAACAGCTGACAGTGTTGGTGAGCAGAGTCACCCTGCTGCCACAGTTTGATGGGGAGACAAATAATGGAAAAGCCATCATCACGAAACAAGGTGGTTTTTTCCTTTGTTATGTTTCTTTTAGCAGTTGTGAGAAAAGCATGTGATAGGACCTCAGTCTTAAAAAGAACAGCTGTGAAGATTGAGTTGGCAGGTATCACATGAAGTGGCTTGAGGAATAGCACAAGATCAAATGGTTTTATAGAGTTATGCATCATTGCTGTAAATGTTAAAGTACAACTGTGGTTAATACAAATTACCAGGTAGCTTTGTAAGGAACACTGTGCTTTGAAACAAACAGAAACTGATGCATGGTAGGATGTGAAATGCTGTATACTTAAAGGCTTTCCTTTTTTATGGTGGTTTATGAAGAAACTAAATGAACATGCTGCAGCGCTGTTTGAATCAGGAGATGATCAGGAAGTAAATAATGGCCTGATCATTATGAATGAGCTTATTGTCCCATGTTTGCCATTACTACTGGTGGATGAAATGGAAGAAAAAGATATTGTTGCTGTGGAAGATATGAGAAACCGTTGGTGTTCCTATCTTGGACAAGAAATGGAACGTAAGTCATTTATTCATTAAGGTAAAAGGCCCTTGTGCACCTTTTTTGTAAATGTGATGTTTTCAGTATCTTGAATTGAGCTGTATATTTTGTTCCCTGCTAATGTATTTTGAGCTACCTGGACTTTTGAATAATCCTGTATACATTTAAATAAACCGTTTTTCCATGTATTACACTGGGTTATTAGGCCTTAAAGGAAATGTCCTTTTTGAATAGAAAAACATTCATGTTGTTAGACCATCTGAAGGGGCGTTTACATTATCATCTTACTAGGGATTGGTATGTCCTAATTACTGCTGGCAGTCCCGAAGAAAGTGGATTATTCCAAGTGAAACTTCTCCTCTTCCCACCCACCAATAAAAAAAAAAAAAGTCAGTGTTGGGCAGAAAAAGAATTCCACATGCAGACATAAATGCTTATGTTTGTTTTTCTTGTTTTATTTGCAGCTAACTTGCAAGAAAAGCTGACAGATTTCCTGCCAAAACTGCTAGATTGTTCTACAGAGATTAAAGGTTTCAACGACCCGCCAAAGTTACCCTCCTACTCCACACACGAACTGTGTGAAAGATACGCCCGAATTATGTTGTCACTCAGTCGAACTCCAGCTGATGGAAGATAAATTCTGCAACCTTCCTGAGCACATTGTATAAACTTTTTTAGTTCTTAAACCTTGCCTTCCTGTCACAGGGTTTGCTTGTTGCTGCTATAGTTTTTAACTTTTTTATTTTAATAACTGCAAAAGAGAAATGACTGTACAAACTTTAGCCAGACTGCAAACAATTAAAGCTGAGAATCGCATGGCACTCAGTCATTTCAGCCAGAATTGATGCAACATGCAAGTCTGATCATTATGGCAAAACTGCTTTTTTTGCCACTTATCTGTTTCAGTATTACTTTGCTTTTATCTTAAGATCCTTTACTTTATCAACAGCTGTCTGGATCATTTTGTGACTGCAACTACTTTAAGTGTCCAGTGCTGTGTAAATACATGGTACTTGATAGCTTGTAAATGAATTGAAAGAATAAAGTTTTATTTATGGCTACTTCTGTGTTTGCAAGCAGATACCTTGTATATTAATTAGTGTAAAATACGGGTATTTTTAGAAGAATTAACATATATTGATGGTTTAATCAATTTTATAGAGAAGGTTCTTCAGGATTTATGGCCAGTTTAATTACAGGTAGTCAGAGATTACTGTATGTGAATATATTGAAAAACTGTCACAGTATTATACGCTATGGTTTTTTGTATATTCTTTACTGATCTGTATGATACTGCACCTGAAAACTTTTGTGTGTGTGTGTGGCCATGCCAAGTCTTTTCTGATAGTAGGGACTGGCTTCTGAAGCAAAACAATAATGGCACTTTCCTTCTATTCTTAGGAAAAAGAAAAAAAAAAAAAGTTATTTTCAGTAGAAATATATTACATCCTCTGAGCAAAATTTCTAGAAATTTATTTAAGTACAGGAAATAAAGGTTTAAAAACCATGGAATTGATGAAGTTTAAGAAATAATCAATTTTTAAAAATTGGTATTTTAGTTATGTAAGTGACCAGAAATAAAACCTTACAATAATTCATTACTTGAAATGGGTTGCTGTTGTTGCAACAGAGTATCTCAGAAATCTTTTATCTGTCCTAATTAAATTTCTGTTGGAAGTGAACGAAAACATCTATAGGGCTTGTTTTATAGAACATGAAATTCTGTCTGGTTTTAATGAAGAAACTTAATTACTTTGTGGAAGAAGAAATTTAATGCGTCCTTAGGTTATCCTGCTAACGTGACACTATTTTGATTCTTACTTTATTTTATAGAGAACTTTTTGTGCTAGAACAGTAAAATATGTGAATATTTGTTTGTATGTTTTTATTGGAGCGGCTCTCAACTTTTAATTACAGGCTTTCAAGTGGTGTTTATTTGAATATCTGCTAATAAAAGGGAGGGGAGGAGTGGTTAAGTTCAGACCACCTAGAAATGTAGCAGAGACATAAATGTAGGCACCTCAAATGCCAGAAGAGGCAGAATTCAGTCCTAGTGTGTATCAGTCTTGAAATTTCTTTGCTCTTGAGAAATGCTGGATCACAATATACAGTGAATAGAGTGTGACCTTCAATTTAAAGTCTTTTTAGGGATGTTTTGTTTTTCAGTTTTCAATATTGGAATGCTTCATACTTTGTCAAACTATCTACTTATTTTATCAAAAATTTTTTAAAAAAGAATAGTGAACTCTTACAACTGCAGTACTACTAAGGAGCCTTTTTTTAGGTCTGAAATGATGTGGGAAAATACCACCTTTCAAGGAAAAAGATATGCATGCTATGAAAATGGTGAAGATGCATTTTAAAAGCTTTCACATTTTGCATCTGTTGCACTTTGATTTGAAACTCAAGAATATGCTTACTTAGCACTGTGTATTTTTAAACAAGGTTTTTAACAGATTAGACTTCTCATTTGCCATTTTCAATAATGGTAAAAACAACTAAAAGTGAAAGAGCAATTTTATTACTTTGCTAACAGGCTTTGAATTTGAATGTTTGTGAAAACTTTTAAGGAAAGCTCCTCTCTAACCCTGCAGAAGCCAGTTACCCTCATCATTTGTGTAATCTTCCATGACAAACACAGGGGAAAAGGCACTCTTTCTAAGGTAAAAGAGGAAGAAAGTATTTCACTTAGGAAGAATATTGGACATAGTTACATTCCAAGGAAGCAAGCAGGGCCAAGACTATTTGTTTCTTTTTGTTTCTTTTTTTTTTTTTTCCAGTTTCTTGAAGTACGAGAATAATCCATTGTAGTTTGTAGTACTGAAGATAAATATGTATTTCTTTGTGATGACTTGAATTTTTTAGTTGAACTGAGAAGGTCTGTCTAATAGAATAGAAACAGTTATGCATTTTACTATTTTAATATATTTTAAATATCTTGTTTGAATTTAAACCTTCATTTAAATCATTAAGGTACTATTTTGTCTTAAAAACCTTGATTTTTCACTGCAATAAGATAGCTGATAGCTTGGATTCACGATGCCTAGCACAAAACCTATACAAGTAACTGTGTAAGGTAGTAAATGGTACAGTTCATTTGGCTACCTAATAATCTGTGACTGAATTACCTAAGTAGATTTTTCTCTTCAGTATGGGAATAGTGAGATTTTTATCAACAGGATTTTTCAGTTTATAGAACATAAAAAGATTAAGGGAATTTAACCCAAATTCATCTACTAAATCACCTGCACCGTCAATTAAATGCAAGGGGTTTTGTTCTTTTTTTCCAGGTGTTGCTTCATACTGTGGAGGACCTTGAAGGCACTGCAGTCTTTCAGTTATGTGCCCTTTTTCTTCCCCCCACCTGTGTGTCTTTTTAGCTGACCTGTCAGCTGCACTTTAACTGATACTTTGGTAGTATCAAAAATCCTCTTGTTTCTAGTTAAAGCTGCCATAGCAGATCTGTTCCAGCCTAGCAGAAGACCATGAACAGCAGTAGAATTAATCTGAACAAGTTAAGAGGATTGATGGAGTCAATTTGTACCTCTTAGATGTGGTGAGACTAGACCTTCATTGCCGTGTCACTGTTGCTTTGTGTACAATTTGTACTTTAACTGCAGTGAATAACTGATGCAGTGAACAGGTTTGCTGTAGAAAACGTGAAGTATGAGCATAGTCAAAAGCATATGCTTCATGTTCAAGCATTAAAAAACCCCAAAATCTGATCATGTCTGTATTAAACATCTTTCACATTATTTTTAGGCTACTCCAGTATGTGTGTGAAGACTGCAGCTCCAGAAAGGTACAAACAGTAGCACGCAGGAAACAGTCTGATACTGTCCAACGAACGTAAAGGTCCATAAAGAGAGACAACGGTGGTTGATTTTGTTCTCCATTTTGTGCTATTTCCTTTTCTCAAAACCCAGTGAGTCCAAATGTCTGTGGGAAGCCTTCTATAACCACAGGTTTACAGGCTCCTGAGTACTTTTCTTGGAACTGCTCTGGTGTGTATGCCTGTGCAGGATCTGTGGGTCAAATAACACTGTCCATACGCATGCCATCTGGAAACCCAACATTTGAGAGCCTGAAATAGGAAGGATATGGATAGGTTTTTTTCTGTATAGTCTTTGGCACATTAAAAAAAAAAAAAAAGGTGAATAATTTGTTGGAGAATGACTTACTGAGCACTTCAGAAGCATGAGGGGTGTCTTGTGCACTGTATCCCAGCACTATCTCTCCAGGTTTATGAAGGCTATAGAGGCTGTTCCTGATGTTGAATAATCTTCACTTCAACATACCCTGATCCTTAGCTTTGAGTTATTAAAACTGCAGTCAAACATAAATTTTGGCAAAAAGCAGGTATGTCTTGCTGTGCTGGTTTAAGTTGGTATCTGTGCAGTCCCTACCCATAGCTGAGTTCTGTATCTAGGTATTTCCTGTCGCTCTTTGGGACTGTACCTTCTTCATTATCTGTGGTAAAGTTTTCTGAACCCATTTGTATTTCAGGAACATGCAGACAACAGGGAGAGAGCAATAATTCCTGTAGATTTCCTTCAAGAAACAAAACTTAATCTGTAACAGTGAAACTTAAGTTGAACTGTGGGCTAAGGACTTGGAAAACCTGTGGGAGCTTGTGGAGGGATTGGGGTTTTTTTATTATAGCTAATACAGAATCATAAGGTGGAGTGAATTACTGCATAAACATAGTAAACTTTTATGTGGATTTTTCAAGTAAGAAGTTTTAAGCAAAAGAAGTCAGTGTTAATGCAATTGGAAAAGCCTCATGCTTTCTTAGAGAACAGGTTGGAGAGTTAGGCTTTTCAGAGAAACCTTGATCTATGGAACTGAAATCTTGTAGCTTTTAATAGATCGAGGTAATACATTCTTGTAATCTGCTTATGAAGCTCTTTTTTGTTTAGAAAGATTCTTTAAGTTTTGCATCTCATGAAGCATATTTTTTAAAAACCAAAACAAATCAAAAAAGGACCAACCAAATTACCCCTCCCCACAAAATCAAACAACAAACCTGCTGTTCCTTGAGGGAGATAATATTGTTCTGAGAAGTCCAAGTTGAGTTTGGATGGTCAAAAGGCTGATTATCCTTTACCTTCCATGCTCACAGTTTATTTTGAATGAGTAAATTCTGTTTTGGAATACATACAATTTCCTTTTGAATTTCTGAAGGAAAATTTGTTACCTGTACAATGTTTGTTCAGTGCCTTTGAACATGAGATTAAGACCTGTCATTGTATTTGTCACAGACACTTTTCCCACTCTCAGCTGATGGTGATTTTACTTATGTGGTTGTTGCAAGGTTCTTGAACAGATGATTTCTCACTTCAGTATCCATCTGTAGGATGGAGTCCTCGGTGTACTTCGCATGTGAAGTTTTATTCTGCTATCTTTTAAGAACTGACTCTCCTTTTTCTTGGTCCTGTTTAATCCTGTTATTCAAATGCCTTGCACTGGGCAAGTAAAATGGTACTGATCTTGTTTGCCATGGTTCTTGTCTTTTCTACTGAAGATAGTGACATCTCTGTGTTATCTGGGCTTTTTGAGAGATATTGTGTAGTGCTTCGTGCTCTGTGAAATTAACTGAAATGGAAAGTGATGGAGTAAATTACCTGCGGTTGTAGTTGACAGAAAAGACCTATAATGCTGTTTTCTAATTAGCAACAAAATTAAATAATTTATCACTTGACACAGTGCCCCACAAGATTAGGAAAGCTGAGTATTTTTTCTAAGAAAATGGAAGCCACTAGGTAAAATCTGGCAACTGTTAAAACTGGCCATAATCCCTTAGGGAGGGCACTAGCATGGGTAGTGTGTTTGTTCTCCTCTCTTTGTTCCTGGAGTAGACATACAGCTAAAAATATCGATTCAAAAGTATTTATGCTGGATTTTTACCTGCTCTGTAGTAATTTTATGGATATTTTGCTTTATATATATTTGCTTTAAAGAGGATTGTTTTGTCAATGCATCATATCTGTTGGTGATAAACAAGAAAGTATGATGCGGTCAGATGGCTATTTTCTGTAAATTGAGTGAATTTGTGAAACTTTGTACTTATCCTCAGTTATCTTGATCCTATTATCTGGCTGATCACCCCCCTCCAATCAGTACACTTCTGTAACTAAGTAGTGGACTCAGGGCAGGCTATAATGTTCTCTTTTTTTTTTTTAGGGAGAAATCATTTTTTTGGCAAAGTGGGCTACAAGAGGCCTGAGGTTATAAGTGGTGTGTTACGTGTTATAAATGCTGTTTACAAGCCATCTGTAAAAGGGTTGCTGTACAAGGCATGTCTAAAGGGAAGTGCTGGACTACTGGTAAATGTTGAGGGCTCCTAAGTACTGTAGTGTAAAACCTGTTTCCGGAATTAAAGTATTGTGGGGTTTGATCCCAGCAGAGATCAGAAAAGAAATGAGAGGTTTAACACTTGGAGATATTCCTTCAGGATCTGTGCAGAGCGGGAGAGTGAATGCTGCTGCATTCCTTTACCTGGCCTTTGATTAACCCTGGGCAATTTGCCCAGAGGAGACCCAGCACTTCTCAGCAATGTAGGCGAAGCTGGATTTGGCCATGAGAGGCAGAGAAGCAAGGCCCTCTTCTGCTGTAGAAGAGGGAGAGGAAACGGGCGCATTTTGAACAGGAGCCCTAGGGAGCCAGGCGTGCCATTCCTGGAAGTGAGAAGGATGGCAACAGTTGGGAGAAGCCCCCTCTTCTGCATAAGAGCCACGCCACTAGCTGCGCACTTGCTGTTCCCCTCTGTCCCCTTGTCATAGGCAGGACTGCAACTCCAAGCTCATGCATCTGTGGAGCAGGTGCAGAGCTGATGAGTCTGTCCACCAGCAGCCAGCTTCGTTGTCTGACTGCCTGCTTTGCCACTGTCCTGTTTAGTGTCACACTCGCAAGCTCGTTTTTACTTATGTTTAAGTCCCTTCTTAGGGACCCTAGAGCCTTTCCTTTCTAGTGTGCTAGCCCTGTTGGATAAGGGAAGTGATGTTCTTGCTTCCTAAATAGTGAAGCGATGGATCATGTGTTAAACCTGCACTCAACTAAATTCAGCTTACTGAGTAGTCCGAGCTGCACTGGAATTGACTGACTGGCTCATGGCAATGTATATTCTTCCTTAAAATTTTACAGCATTTTCAGATTTTATCAGTTTTGGCTTATATTTCAGCTCACTGATGAAGAGGTCTTTGCAGGACCTGACTCCTTTCCCTCCCTTCACTAGTAATGCTTTCCCGGGAAAGTAGTTCCCAGTAACAAGAAACCGGTATGTCATGACAGCACAAAAATGTCTTTGGAATAAAACAAACTTCCAGTCTTATAGCCATCTCAGGCAGTGTTCAGAGCCATGAGATTGTAATGGGATAGCTCTTCTGGTGGTCTGTGGTCTCTCCCCATAGGTAATGACGGAGCAACCTATACCACTTTGTGCAGTTAGACTTGGCACGAGTTTGACACCAGCACAGTGTGTTGACGTGAAATAGTTGTCATGGTTCTCCAGAGTAATAGCAAATATTCCAACACCATGTGCAGAAGGGTTGTGTATGGGAAGCTACTTCTACATGTTAAATCCCCGAGTTACAAATTTCAGTATTAATAGTAGGCTTCCTGCAGCAGAGAAAGATAAACACTCACAGGGTGAAAGTGACATCAGACAGAGTGCAAATGAACACAGTTATGTTGAAACTGAAACCTTTGTTTTCTGATAAATCTTACATGGCAACAGCCTAACAAAGAGGAATGCAGTTAACATATTTGGAGTTCCTATTTGTTCAATTTTGACCAAGCTCTTACCTACTGTGTTGCAATATTTTAAAAGTCTCTTATTTCTTATCTTAAATGGCCCACCTCCTTAAACTAGGACTCTGGAAGTTTTGACCAGGGTGCTCAGTGACATATTTTACATGTAGGTATATATATAGACATTTTAGAACTCCTCTGTTGAGCTTTTCAGCTGACCTGCATAGGAAATAATTTAAAATGAATGCATTAATTTGGACAAGCTTTTTTTTCTTCGTATGGATGAAACGTGGTATTGACAATGCTCTTATATTGCTGCTTTAACAGTGCCCGTGGGGTTTGGCTGGACTGGGTTTGGTTTGTTTTCACGCTCATCCTCCTTTCGAGGTTTTCTAAAGAGCGTAACGGTGTAAGTGATCATCACGTCAGAGTCTCCGGTGACGTACTGTCTCGGGGAACAGTGTCTGCAGTTCGTCACTGCCACACTCCCTTAGAAACGTGAGTGTTGCTGTCAGCGATGGAGACGGCTGCTTATCTGGGAAGGCTGTGGGGTTTTAATCTCCAGGGGAAAAGGATTCTGAAATATTTAAAATTTCTCCTGTCTATATGTATTTACTGAAAGTGTCAAGGTCTGCCTTTGGGTGATGAGAAACTGCAGAGCCGCAGCCGGAGTTCTGTGAGAGCTCAGGATGTTCTCTGTCCTTAGGCAAAGCATTTCCCGTCACAGGTGGGCGGGAGATACTTTGAGGCCGGTTTCCCACGAGCTTTCACCGCAGGCACCCCGGCGTGGCCTTTAGGACGCGGTGACAAACTTCCTCTGGCCCCCGAGAG
>NW_010294391.1:0-14788 GCF_000700745.2 Antrostomus carolinensis
GGTCGCTCCCGGTAGCACCAGCCCGGGCGGCGGCTGCAGGGTGGGGGGTGCGGCCCCAGGGGGCTGGAGGGAGCCCCGGGTTTGCCTTGTCCCTGCTGCGTTGACCCTGGGGAACCCCGAAGCCCCAGCGTGGACGCTGCTGTGCAGTTAAAGGCTCCGTGTTAGGGCTGGCGTTATACACGGTGTGTGCTTTGCTGTGTGGGGAAGTGATGTAGGTGTGTCAGTGTATGAAAAGTGTTTGTCAACAGCGGGGTTTTTAACTTCGGTTTTTAGCAGGAGGTCATCTTATTCTTCTATGGGTAGGTGTTAAATAGAGACTAGTTTCTAGCTTCCATAAGGAAAATTTGAATGGGGTTATGCTTTCCACCCCGATAGACCTTGAGGCAGACTAGTAAAGGAAAATATTCCAAATGTTTGGGGTTTTTTTAAGCTACTTAATATGCTACTTAACTATATGGCAGCATATGATCAGCAAAAAGTGCTGTTGGCTTTAGTGTAAAAGCTCCGTGTGGCTGCATGTCTTTTGATGCCTGTCAGAGGATGAGATTTCCCCCCACACACACATTTCCACATATTTTTCCAAAGAAATGTCAAGGATAAAATGTGATGCCTTTATAATGACAGACAAATACGCCTTTATAAAACTTTTTGAAACTACTTATACAAAAATTGTTGTGGAGGTGCCTGGGAGTTTTAAGAATTATGTGTTCCTCACTTGAGTTTGTTTTTATGCATGTTTGTGTCTCAAAGCCTTGAGGACATGAGCCGTTGAATCTGGTAGTCTTTGAAAGTCAGAAGTGTATTTCTTGGCTTACATGTTTACAACGTAAAATACTGTAGTCAGGCAAGCAGAGTGGGTGAAAACTGGTGGAAGCACACACAGAACCAAGCTCTATGTGGTGTAGAAACAAAACCTGTTTGAGCAGATGAAGTTCAGGGCGGCCTTACCAAGTACGTGATCCTTCATTGTGATTCTCTTGCTCAAGGTCTTCTAGGTTTAGGTCTGCAAAGGCAAAAAAGTTACTAATGTTTTGGTATATTGGCTCCGTGTTCTGATTATTGGTGCAATTATTCCCATTTTCTCAGTGGAAACTGAGAAATTATTTTAAATAGAGGAACAATATCTAATAAAAAGGAACTTCCCTTCCAGTAGTCAGCTGTTAAAGTCATTCAGTGCACTTCCTTCTGTATCCTAGTCTGTAGGATTTGTCACTTGCCTAGTCTTTTTTTTTTTTTTTTTTTTTAAAAAAAGGAACTTGACAAATTTTAATGCAGAATACTGTCATATGACAAGTGCATGTGTGTCTATTATTAGCTATTTAATGATTGTGTAATAATATACTGATAAACATATTAATGTAAGCCCCCATGTTGTTAATACTTGCAAAGTGATAACAGGGGAAAATCTAAAAACTGTTTTTAATCATGTTTGAGTTTTGACTGGCAGAATCATTACGTAGTTTTGAATACTGTGATTATACTGTTGCAGCCAACAGATGCACAGTTCAGGTCTTTATCACTTTCAAATTATGTACATACTTGGTTCTTGAAAAGTAATTGGCTTCTGTTTGGGATGAGTTCTTGTCCTGTTTCACGTATGTATATCATGACTTTCTTCTGTGTGTGCCTTTTCTTATTTATTTCAGAAATGAGGGTTCATTAACATCAAGTTTAAGAACACTTCTCTTCTTCACAGCTCTAATGATCACGTTACCTGTTGGGCTGTATTTTTCATCAAAGGCTTATGTATTTGAAGGTAATTCTGTTTCTGCCAATTAGCTATTTTGCTATTACAAAAAAGAAGAAAAGCACAATCTTCTAATAGCATCTTTGTTCTCCTTTGTGTTTTGAATATTTGTTCCTTTATGCAGACTAAAGGCCTTGTAACGTCTAATTAGAACAGAAAATTTATATAAGTGGTGGATGCATCCTTCCCTGTATTGTGGTCTGCAATCTAATATTTGCTGGTTTTTATACAATGGTTTATATAGGATACAGGGGCATCATTTCCTTTACCCAGAGGGCATCTAACACCACCCTGCAGCAGACTTTTATCAGAATTATCAGGATTCTGTTTCCTGCAGTTGCAAATTAATTGTGTATTTAAAACAGAATAATGTTGTTTACTGGGTTTATTTTTTGCTTTTTAAAACATACCTACATTTGTAAGTCTAAACCAGTGAAGTCATGTAGCCAATTTCAGATATTGATTCTGATTGCTTGTAGAACTTTTTTTTAAAGATATTTTAGCTGTTTGGAGCAGTTCTGTCAAACTGCTAACAACTGGCCACATTCTAGCCTTGATTCTCTAAGGCTTTAATGACTTCCTAATACTACAGGAGACAAGGATCTCCTTCAGAAGTGGGGAGGGAGAACGCAGCTGCTTTTAAGAGCAGTTTGTGAATGCATAACTGGGTTGTTCCAAGATGATTTTCCTTCCTTGTGTACTGCTCTGTGTAGTTTGGAAGGCTGAAGCTGGAAACTTGTTGAGTAACTTCCAAGATTTTTTTTTTAATTATTTTTTTTAACCTGAGGTGTGGCAAGCTGAGCCTTAGCTTTGCTACGTCAGTCAAGATCTGTCAGCACTGATGGGACTGGGTTTGTGTTTGGAGGGTGGCATTTTTGGTGTGATGTGTAGTTTTTTGTTTGACTTTTTTTGGTTTGGTTTGGTTTTTTTTAAATGAATGAAGATAAGTTATATTTTGGTATTTAGTCTTCTGATATTTGAAGGCTTGTTTCATGTGCGATGCATTCACGTATCTTAACTGGTGAGGAATTACTGTTTTGTGGTATCAATATAAAAGGTACAAATCCTCTAAATTTAATAGTTGTTCTAATGTTTTATCCTGTTATAGTGGCAAATAAATTACACAATTATCCCCCTTCCTCTGCCCAGTTCCTCTTCCCCCCCCCCCCCCCCCCCCTCAATTTTCCTGCCCCACAAAAAGAGTTACACTTACGAGAAAAGGATGTTGAGGTTTATTTGTTGCTGGAAGATAGTAATAAAAAACATGAAGGTTGTAGAACTCTAAGCTCTTGACTTCAAAACCAGGGTATTTTATCTTAAATATTGAATAATTGCAATGTTGCTTTATTCCAGAAATTGTTTCAAGGTCTGAAATTATCATGGTAAATTCTTTCCTACGAATCTTTCTGAGCTCAGTCTTTTGATACAGGAGTAAATGTAACTTTGGTCTGTAGGAAGAATTGCCATTTCAGTGTTTCTAGTAACTAATATTCTTTACTTTCTCTATTTCCTCAGGTACCTTAGGAATGTCCGACAGAGACAGCTATTTTTATGCTGCCATAGTTGCTGTAGTTACTGTTCATGTGGTACTTGCTCTCTTTGTATATGTAGCGTGGAATGAAGGTTCTCGACAGTGGCGGGAAGGCAAACAGGACTAGAACGAAGATCATCGTCATCTGATGCCTACAGACTGTAAATCAGATTTTTGTGAACTGAAGGGAAAGCATTCTTCAGAATATATAATGCATATGTACAAAGATGAGGCTAATGCCTCAGCTCTGGTTAGAATAGGACTTGTGCTCATCTTGAATGTGTACCAGGGTTTTCTATAATGCTGATGGAAGTTGTTCTTTAGCCAGCCCTGACTAGGTCAAGCTGAGGAGGTCTTTACCCAGAATTAGGATGAAATAAGTTTATATTTTTGAAAAATCCTGTAGCTATTTTTGCCATTCCTAGTATTTTTCTGGCTTACTCTGAAAATAATATTGGCATGAAGCAAGCATTTAATTTTTGAGTAATTAATTGCTAGTTAAAAATGTTACATTACTCATTGTCTAACTACAGTGAAAAAGATGGAATTTCACTTTGTTGTGGATAGTTCCCCAGTCTGTCGGTGTTGTGGTTTAACCCCAGCTGGCGACTGAGCACCGTGCAGCCACTCGCTTACTCCCCTCAGCAGGATGGAGGAGAGAATCGAAAGACTGAAAGTGAGAGAACTTCTGAGTTGAGATAAAGACAGTTTAATGGGGAAAGCAAAAGCTGCACACAAGCAAAGCAAAACAAGGATTCATTCACTGCTTCCCATCGGCAGGGAGGTGTTCATCCATCTCCAGGACAGCAGGGCTCCATCACGTGTAACGGTGACAAACGGCATCGCTCCGTACGTCCCCCCTTCCTCCTCCTTCCCCCAGCTTCATACGCTGAGCATGACGCCACACGGTCTGGGATGTCCCCTGGTCAGTAGGGATCAGCTGTCCCAGCTGTGTCCCCTCACAGCTTCTTGTGCAGCCCCAGCCTGCTGGCTGGTGGGGTGGGGTGAGGAGCAGAAAGGCCTTGACTCTGTGAGCAGGGCTGAGCAGTAACGAAAACATCCCTGTGGCACCAACACTGTCACAGCACAGATCCAAACCACAGCCCCACAGCAGCTGCTGCGAAAAACCAACCCTACCCCAGCCCAAACCAGCACAGTGGGACAGGCATAAATAATGTATTTCCGAGTCCAGAAGTAATTGCAAAAATAACATTAGTTAGAAACTTGGATGATGGCTTTCTAATGTGAAATGCAAAGGTCTTTTTGTTTTCAAAATATTTTTTTTATTATAGTTGTAAAACTCAGTCTTTAATTTCCTTCTCAAGGGATTGTCATATTACTACATCGCTCGTCTTTCCACTCTTCTACAAATGATCTTGGTGATATAAAGGAAATGGCATAGCGTATTTTTTTGTCTTTTCATTTGTGTAGCTCCTTGATAATTGCAAAAGGAGGTAGTTGGATTTCCTGTGGTAAATAGGATCAGTAACGGCTATCAGCTACTCTAATGGCCACTAAAGGAATGAGCAAAGAGAAAACAAGCTGTAGCTGTCTGCAAATTTTGTCCTTTATGAAACAGAGCACAAGAGTGATCATGTGGAAAATTTGCTTCTCTTCATGATACGAACTTGTACACTGTGAAATGATGTAATATGTTGATTGTTTTCTTTTTTCCTCGGTTGTGTGTAGAAACTTTCTGTGGTCAAACCATAGTGAGATTTTTTTGTGTTGTGGGATAACCTGAATTTCATTTCACTGTTGTGCTGTTGTTAGCAAGCTTTTCAGTCTGTAGATAAAACATTTTTCCTAAGGTTCCAGCAATGCACAGAACTTTCCTAACCCTGATGATTGCTGTTAAGCTGCTGTGCTTGAGGTTGTTCTGTTAACTTCAGTTTTACCATTTGGTGTATAAGTTGAGCCTTTTTTGGGAGTGTTTTGCTTAATACAGAGCTTGGAATGGTTTTGGTGCTGTACTGGTCCATGGTAAAATTTATTCATAAATGAGACAAAAATCAGTTACCCAAGCCCAGTGGCTTGAGGAATGTGCTCCCAGGTCTCATTCCTCTCATTTCCCCCCAAGTCCCAGGTGTGTGCAAGCACATACACCGTGTGACAGTAATACAAAATCAATTTTTACATTTTTTTTCTGAAACATTAACTGTTCTCATCCAGAAGCCCATTGTCAGGTTGTTGCCAGCAAACGGGGAACAGTCTCATCATACTTTAAATACAAATTCATTTTGTATATTGGTATATTGCCTTCCTGTTCTCCAGTACGTGAACTATACATTGTAGAGCCAATACTGCCTTTTAATGAAGAACTGCCCTGCAATACAAGATTAAGGTAGCACTTGTGCTGAACAGTTTTTAAATAATTTCTTTAATACCACACACCTTACAACAAATAGATCAGCTATAGCACTGTTAAGTAGCTTTTTTTTTTAACTCTCTGTTTATAGTGGAGAATAAATGGGAACACAGCTGTAGTCCTTTGCCACAGAGTCTTGTGCTGTATCTATTTTGTTTCATGTACCAGAATCCCTAGACACTTAAGTTAATTTCCTAGGAATAACAGGGAAATAATTACTTATTATAATTGTTCAGATTACAAAAATCTGAGAAGTGTGACCTGTGCTGTAAGTATAGGCACTGTAATGTCTCAGCAGTTGGGGGTGACAGGCTGAGCATTCATCCATCCATTGGAAGGACTTGAAGATGACGCTTTGATCCACAGCCTTTGATGAAAAGAGGTAACGTATGAGTCTTTGCATAGTAACAGCTGACTCCTGGGGTCTGTGTTTGTGCTTGGGAGCTGAAACAACCCCTCAGGTTAAATGGTGCCATGAGGACAGTCAAGCAGCGGAATTACACCGTGACTAGGGAGCTCAAAGAGCAGAAACTGCAGCCGTGCAGTGTAGAGTGTACATGGAGTAGATACCCTTCTGGGACTCCTGGTGTGTCTTACCAATACTAAGATTTATTGTATTTCAGGAGCTTTGTTGTGGTCTCTTGAGGTTGTTTCCTTTTGTGTATCTGATGTTCCTGTTAATGTCAAAGCTAATTCTTGTGGTGATTTTTTTAATTGTTTAATGGCCATTGTAATTCTTTTAGAGTTTAAATAATACTGTGCTGTATTGAGTTTGCACAGCAAGGTTTTGGTAGTGGGGGGCCTACAGGGGTGGCTCATCTGAGAAGATGCGAGAAGCTTCATCTATGTCTGGCTCCAAGTCAGACCTGCCACTGGCCAAGGCCGAGCCCATCAGCACCAGTGGTAGTGCCTCTGGGATGATGTGTTTTAGAAGGGCATGGGGGACGGGATGACACCACGCAAGAGCAATTGCAGCCCAAGAGAGGAGTGAGAAGATGTGAGAGCAGCTACTCTGCAGACCCCAGGTCAGTGAAGAAGAAGGAGGAGGAAGAGGTGCTCCAGGTACTGGAGCAGAGATTCCCCTGCAGCCCATGGTGAATCCCATGGTGAGGCAGGCTGTCCCCCTGCAGCCCATGGAGGTCCATGGTGGAGCAGATGTCCACCTGTAACCCATGGAGGACCCCACGGTGGAGCAGGTGGATGCCTGAAGGAGGCTGTGACCCTGTGGGAAGCCCACGCTGGAGCAGTTTGTAAAGAACTGCAAGCTGTGGGAAGGATTCACGTCGGAGAAGTTTGTGGAGGAATGATGGGAGGGAACTCATACTGGAGCAGGGAAAGTGTGAGGAGGAAGGAGCAGCAGAGACAATGTGTCATGAACTGACTGCAATGGCCATTCCCTGTCCCCCTGCACTGCTGGGGAGGACAAAGTGGAGAAAGTCAGAAGTGAAGTTGAGTCTGAGAAGAGGGGAGGGGTGGGAGGAGGGTGCTTTCAGTTTGGTTTTGTTTTCTCATTACCTGACTCTGCTTTATTGGCAATAAATGAAATTAACTTCCCCAGGTTAGGGTCTGTTTTGCCCATGACTGTAATTGCTGAGTGATCTCCCTGTCCGTATCTTGACCCACGAGCTTTTTGTTATATTTTCTCTCCCCTGTCCAGCTGAGGAGGGGACCGATGGAGCAGCTTTGGTGGGCACCTGGTGTCCAGCCAGGGTCAACCCAGCTCATGTACAAATACTGAAACTGGTAAAAGTTGCAGAGATCAATGTTCTTGTTGCTTTGGTTTTTATTTTCTATAAAATGAGGATGTAAATTTTTAATGGTGTGGTACTTCAAAGTGGTACTGTGAGTTTGTTCATTTTATTACTAGGAATGAATTTGAGATAACTTGTTAAAAAGATAAAATCAGAAAAGCTCGGTCTGTGTAAGCCATTCAGTACTTCAGAATCGCCTCTCAGTGGTCCGTCGTGTGTTTGAATAAGTTGAAAATTGGGCAGTTTAGCTAAAGCAAGCAATTGCATCTGGCAGTGAGCAAGTACCTTGAGACTGAGATTGTAGCAGAGATTTTCTGGAATGTTTTCTATGACTATAAATAATAAAGGCAGCGGGGGAAATTGAAAAGTGGAAAATCTGTGACTTTTCAAAATTAGTTCTGTTTTCTTCTGTACTTACCACCTCTGTTTTTTGGTTTTGTTTTTTTTTAAATGCCTGCAGAACATTGTGGTGGGCAGCCACCCCATGAAAGTACACAGCTTTGGTTTGTGGTAAGGGATGCCTGGCTTAATTCATCTATTAACTGCTAGCACTGAGTCTCTAAAGGGTAAGTCTCTAAAGAGAACGGTGGTGTTGGTGATCATGTTGGTAACTGGAATTGTCACACTCTAACAGTGATTAAGGTACATGAACTTCAGACAGTCTTTACAATGTATTTGAAACAAAACAAAACACTACCTACCTGGTTTTTGCTGTGTAAGAGCAGGCCTAGTAAGAACTCTCACTTAACACTAAAAAACAAATAAACAAAAAAACCACAAAAAAACCAAACAAGCCAACCACCCAAGCCCCGAACCTTCTGCATGATCATGGTGTGGTGGTTGTTGGACACTATTGAACTGATCTGAAGTTAAAGGATATAATTTTGCCATGCTGCATAATTTGCTAATGCAGCATGACAAACTAGAGGGCAGGCTTCTCTACCTGATTGCTGTGATGGGAGAGGGGAAGTTGTAGTGCTGGTTGCAAAATAAAGTTCTCATCTCGTGCATTGATGAACGATAAAATAATTGGTGTTATTGCAGTTTTGACAGTTTTTAGACTGCTGCACAGTCACTGTCGTTAAATAACCTGTGCTTAGGCTTCTGCTAGCCTGTGCACTTGGGCAGGGTGTGCTTAAAGCCTCCAGGCAGGGTATAGTTGGTAACAGTTCAGATGAGTCAGAGATGAGAAAAGAAAGGGCCCTTAAAATAGTGAATTAAGCCACACGTGTGTTATTACGAAACAATGTGGGTATGACTGAAATTTAGACAGGCTGCAGTGCATGGAAAGACAGGAGGAAGGGGTTCTGTGAAGCAAAGAAGTATCTTCTAGAATATCTTCTGTAGTGTGACACCTGTTGTGATCCCTAGTTGAGATTGCATTGGGCTTTGTAGGGAGAGATGAGATTTTTATACCACTTGGTGGGGATTGTGCTTTCCTGCCCATGAATTTTCAGGATTGTTAGTGTTATCAGCTCTGATACTTGATGCATGAAAAAAGTAAAGAAGTTTCCAATTTTTTTTTTCCCAGTTTTCCATGGGGAAAAAAGTTTCCAATTTTATAAACATTTCTTAATCAGATAACTATTTTTCATGCGCCTTGGGAGGAGTAATTAACAACCCTTAAATAATAGCATGTTTCTGTGTTGTCATGTGCTTACTAGATTCAATACAGTCCAACTCTGCGTTCATATGTGGTTTTATTTTAGCATATGACAAAACTTAAGAGCATTTAAGTACACCAAGTAGCATTGTCGGTATGATCCAGGCTGCTTTCACTTTTCCAGCTCTGAAAGAAAACTACATTGAGCATTTGGGTAAGGAAATCTTGGAGAGCACCTGGGAATGTGATGCAGCTCTTCAGGAAGCTTGCCCATGCCAGAAATCTGTGTTTGCGTTATATCAGGCTTACGCAAGGGATTAATTTGGAAGCAGAGCTGAGTGGCTTGTGAACTTTCTACCTCAGGTTGGGAAACAAACACCGAAAACATGTCAAAGTGGCAGTAGAGGGGTGTTTGTGCATTTAGTACAGGGTAATTCCTGGGGTTGTTGGGCCTGGCCTCTGAGCTGTAGGCACTCAGTGGGGTAAAGGGATCTGCTCTGTGAGCTATGGCAGATCACAGGTTTAGGGATGGGAACTTGAATCTTTTGGCCCACTGCTCTGTCAGCAATAGCTGCTGTTCATCACCATCCATCCACAGTGGGGGTTTTTTTAGGGATTGTTTCTGGTGAGATCTTGAATCAGTGGATACCTGGAATGTTACCTAATTTTGCATAGCTTGACGTTCTCATCAGAGTCTGCGCAGCTCACACTGTAGTGCATGCTTTCCTTCTTTGCCCATTCTTTGAGTGTTCCATGAAACCCTTGTTTCAGCAGAGCTTTGCCATTGTTCAGCTGGCTTTAGACTTCTCTGGCCTTCCTTCAGACATACCTTTTCTCTGCCTCATGCTTTCCTTCCACCTCCTTCTAAATTTTAAATAAAAATAGTTTAAAAAAAAGGCTAGTTGAAATTTGCACACCACTGGAGAATGATGCTGCACTTGAACTGTGCAATTCCAGTATCCTTTCAATAGTGCTGTGCTCTTGTCCTGCTTCACACTTCAAGAGTGCATCCCTTCATCTGCCTGCAAGATTGAGCTGGGAATGAGCTCAGTGGTCAGGGTGCAGAATATACATGTGGTGCTATCAAGGGGAAGGGTTGGCGTGAGACTGGAAGAACACAGCAGTGAGTAAACGATAAAGGAATTAAGCTGATATACAGACCCTAAATTTTCATGTACGCCTTGGGGTATGTAGATGTTTTAGCTCTAAGCAGTGTATTGTTTGGGGAAGTACATTCAAGCATGCCTGATCTGCGTTTGTCTCCCTCTCCCAAAACATCATGCCATTTGAAATGTTTTATTTTTCAATATTTAAAGAATATTCTTTCATAATGCAAAAGCTACTTTCATTTTTTTCTAAAACAATTGGTTGAAGTGTTTTTATTAATCTTTTTGTTATTTAAGCGCATCTATCTGCAATACACAATAGAGGAAAATGAACTGATTTTTTTGAGACAAGCTTGCTTTTTATCCTACAGAAACGATGACTCATGAGATTCATCCAACCCTCATCTGTATTCCTCCCCCAGCTAATAAGTTAAATGTGAGTTTTGTGCTTGTATTAAAAGGCAGCCTGTGCTTACCTCACCAGGGAACTTGTTTGAAGATTGAGTTCTCAAGGGGAAAATTCCTTGCCACAGTAAAACTGCATCTCTGGGCTTTAAGGAGCTTTGCGAAGTTTCCTCTGTAAGTGCAGAAGGCAGCATTAGATTTCATTCATTGCTCACATTTACAGTGATCCCAGTCTCATGTGCTTGTAACTCTTCGTGTTGAGGTCAGAAGTTTTGTGGTTCTGATACGTGAATAGTAAAAGGCAGAGGCCTGTGATATTTTGTCTTTGGGCCTGTTAATCGTGGAGCTGGAGAGCATCAGGATGTACAAGATGTTACACTGATCTAGGACAAAAACACTCTCTGTTTTCATTCTGACTGAAGTGGTCCTGCAGAGGGTTGTGCTGGTGTAACTAAGAAGGGAAGATGGAGAGGGGTGGAGGCACTTTAACTCAGCGTTACTGCTGAAGCCCCGTGCTGTGGGACAGCACCCTATGCTGGAGCTGCCTCCCACAGTAACAGCCGGGCTTGTTTAGTGCTAACATGAGGTACAGCCTGGCAGCTCTCCATGGGGCATGCACCATAAGATTTAGCTGAGAGGAAAGGAGAGCTTGATCAGCAGGATTCACTGCATAAAAGGTGGCAGATTTCTCTGTGAGGCTGTGGACTTTGCATTGAGCTTCTCTAACTGAGCAAAGGTCTCATGAGCATCCTTCCTGGCAGATCCTGGTTGCCTGATAGGGGTGCACAGGAATAAGACGCTTTCTTGGTGTCTCCCAGCACACATCTGGCAAGAGTTTCACACATAGGATCTGGCTTCTCTGCTCTTCCTTCAAAAGGTGCTTATAAATCAAGTGACACATCTAGGGACAGTGTCGAGGCCTCTGTCAACTGGGATTAGGGAGAGAGCATGAGGAACCAGTTGCAGTACAAACTGGTTACTTTTGGCCCTGAAGGCTGCCTTACAGGTGGATACTTGAGTTTTCATTTAACCTCAAACTCTTGGGCAAAGAGATACTTGCTTTCTGTGACATAGCTGAGCCTGGTGCTCATTACGTTTGTTTATAAAGATTTGATCCTTTTGTGATGTAAATAGTGTGTAACCTAGAACAGAGTTGGGCTGCTGAATTGGTTTTACCTAGGTGCTGTGCAGTGTCTGGCTGTCGACAGTGCATGAAGCCAAAACAGTGGCACGGGTCACTACAGGTTCATCTATCAAGAACTCCATTCATACCTGCAGGAGTGCAAGTGATTGACTGGGTCATGTATGGCAAAGGGTTAAGCTTTATATCCCACAGGATCCTAAACAGGACATGCATCTGCAAGAATAAAAGATGAATGCAACCTAGACCATCAGCTTCACATTTTCCGATGAAGAAAAACACTTTGGGCAGGTGCAGCATGTGGGAGGAAAAAGAGATTCCACCATGGCAGGAATGGGAAGTTGAACTGTGTGTTGATGTTCAAAGACTGAAGGCTCTGGATGGTGATTCCTGCTTCTGCCTTACAAACTCAGTTAGGATTTTGGTTGCAAGTAGAGTGAACAGCAGAAGCTCAGGTGGGACAGTTCTGCTGAAAAATATGTTGGGCAGCTCTATGAATAGGCAAGGAATGTCTTTATAGTTTCTCCTGTCCCTTCTCAAAACAACTGCAAGTGTTAAAATATTGTGATTGACTCCAGGCCAGCAGGCCAAGAGACATTTTTAACTTTCTCTGACAGAGAGAGTGGCTTTCAGCTGGCTTCAGGAGTGTGGTTTCACAGACACATCACTTGAACTGACCTATAAGCTGATGACTGACCCCCAAGTCAGGTGGGGCTTTTTTGGGTGGATTTCCCTTAGTTGCTATCAACAGCTTTACTTGATTTGTGAATTTAATGAGTGATCTATTGGTTTGACATAATCCTGCACGTGGGCTGAATGTAATATATCATTCCAAACTTGTGTGCATGGTAAACAAATTCCCAATGCAAAAGGCAATCCCTGTGACTTCCAAACCCTCCCTTACGCTAAAAACAATTTAAAAGTGTACTATAATGAAGATAGTATCTGTGTGCTGAAAAATATCTCATTTCACAGAAAAGTAACTTATGCAGTGCATATTTTGCAGTTTGATGGCATTCCATGTAACGTGGTATTAGTTTCCTCATTCATTTGTAGATGTCTGCTCATTAAGCAAAATCTTCTTTACAAAGTGTAGGAGCTGTTTAAATGCTTTAGGGAATAAGCATGTTTATTATGACTGATAATCCTTGTAACTTGTTACATTAAAATATAAATGGATTAGAGTATAGTCCGATGAGAAGCATGAAAGTGATTACTAAACTGCGGAAATAAAATACAGTAGAACCCTAAATAGTGTCATAATCCTCTAAGGGAAAATTGCACCCTCATTCATTTGTAATGATATTGTGATTGGCTTTGTTTTAGTCCAACTCTGAGTCAATGTCTCCATGAAAATCTCATGACTTGCCTTCCAAAATGACATCAAAGATGAAAGGAGAAAAACAGTCTTGACAAAACCAGGTCACTACATCAGCAAGAGCGGAGTGGGCTGAGCAGCTCTGCTTCCCAAATAAAAGCCTTGCTGCAGGAGCGTTGCTGCGCTCCCATTAGTGTGGCACAAGTGCCGTTCTCAGCAGTGAGGGACCAAAAAGTCTCACAACAGCAGAAAAAGGGTTGAAGACCTTGGCTGATGAAGGATGTGGAGGTGCTCAAGGCATCCCTTTGGAGGGGAATGTTCTGGTCCTGGCTGTGCTTTGTAGCCAGCCCCTGCACAAGTTAGGAGTGAGGAGGAATAGTGTGACTTTTGTGCCTAAATCAAGCAAAAATCCCATCAAGGGAATGGAGATGTTCTGCTAGCCCTGTGCTTCCAGAAAAGCAAGGGCTTTCCTTTTGTAGTCTTGGCTAGGGACTCCCAGGGCTGGGAGAGACTAAGGGCCTTCTAAAGCACACACATCTCTGATGTCTGTGAACCATGAGAGAAATGTACAGGCCTGAAGCCCATCACAGTCTGCCTCCAGAGCAAGGAGCTGTCCAGAAACCACCATCTCCCTCTCCTACCTCAGTTCCTGTGTGTCCCCAGAAGAGCTGTCCATCAAAGGGCAGAGAAGGGAATCTGAGTACACACACCCAGGGCCACACAGGCTCCCGTGGAACTGCCACGTGGGCAAATCACTCCTTTGTGCACAGTGCAGCCGTCTGTCATGGTGGGGTGGGAGCTAGAGGGCATTCATCACCAGAACTCTGCTCCTGGATCCCATGCAACAGTGTCCTCCTGCCATTTCTGTAAAGGGCCAGTTTAGTGTCTATAGCCAAAGCTTATGAAGATCATTATATAACTGGCAGGGCCAGGTAATTAATATCTAGGACAACGTACTGCTCCTTTGACATGTGTTTTGTGCAAAGCAGGAGAGCTGAGTTGTGCTGGTTCTGCTAGTTTGCTGCTGTCTGGCGAAGAGGGTGAAAAAAAACTACAGGAAGAAGGAAATGCATTTCCTGTCTTTTGGAGTTTTGATTAAATAATCAGCAGTGGCAGCAATGGCAGAGTGCAGCAGCTTCTCCTGGGACACACTTACTGAGCAAGTGATTTGCAGAGGGGAGGGAACCTGGGCACAGGAGGCTCATACAGGTGTCTCTGTTCAAGAACAACATCTGTTGTTCACTCTTTGTGTTGCTTATTTACTTTACTTAGTGAAGAAGAGACCTTTACCTGTGTCTTTGACCATATGGGTGCAAGGGCAGAGTTTTGGTGTTACCATGTGAATAGCACATGGTCTCTTGCAGGTTTCACTAGCATCATCCAGCAATATATGTAGCAGATAATAAATGGAAGCCACATGGCACAAGCTTTGCTCTTTCTGTAGGACACCTCAGGCAAGATTTACCAAAAGCAAAGACCTAGTCTTGAGCTTGAAATGTCATACTGCACAATCTGTCTCCTAACTCAGCCGCTTCTGAGTGCTGGAAGCTGGAGTCTGCTCCTGTGCTCATGCTCTGGCATTCCTCGTCAGCAGAGACACCCCGGCTTCTGGCAGCGATATCTCACCGAGGGTTCAGGTCAGTCCCCTCTCCCAGGGCATCCTCCTGAAGCACGGCAGGGGCGCGGAGAGGAGGAGTGCCCCGGTCATACGTGGGGTCCCTGTCCCAGGGGAGGCTGTGTCTGTGCAAAGCAAATGCTAAGCATGAGCTGGTGCCTGCCCTGACCCAAAAGGTCATCTGGAGAGGTAAATTCAGGGAG
>NW_010294391.1:14814-25555 GCF_000700745.2 Antrostomus carolinensis
GACCTGCCTTGGTTTCAAGTGAGTTAATATCTCAGTGCAAAACAAATGAATTCTATCACCTTGGGCTTTTCTGGGTAGGATTTTGAGCAGAGCATGCTAATAACTATGTTTGGCTCATTGGGATTTAAAATGGTATTCTTGCTTCTTGGTGTAAGCAGAAGGCGATAGAGTAGCATGTGGGAGGTCTTTAATATTCTGGATTTACATTCTGTAGGATTATAATTTTTTTTTTTAAGCTTTTTGTTTCATCTTGAACACTGGTAACTAAGGAGGAAACTAAAGGTACACACAGAGCATTTTAATGTGGCTTTTTCCTGGGATCACCTGAGCAGCCAAGCCCCCTCTGACCATGGCCCTACTCTCCCATCTGCATTTCATAAGGGTATTATCACTGTAATTAATAGGAGTTGTATAACAGTACCTAATTAAACTCTGATCATATAGTGTGAATTTAACTTGATTATTGTTAGCCTCAGTGAACTCTGCAGGAGATTAATCCTGGTGATTCACTCAGCACAGAAAGCCACAGCATCAGTTCTGCAGAGAACTAAAATACTAGTGTACAGAAACGTTTGGTGCTGCCAAACCCTGCGAGGCAGGGCCGTGTACCGACGGCAGTGCCGGGGTCAGCGAGGGGGTTGTGCTGCAACTGGAGTCTCCCCATTTCCAAACTGGTTAAAAGGCACTGGGATGCCAGCAGGCTCCTACAGCACAGATCTTAAAATCACTGAATAAGGAGTCTGAGAGGATTATGGCTTATGTAAGAGTTTTATATCTGTCCTAAACCTACAGCCCTGATGTGTTTGTGGGCTGTGTGCTGTGTCCATTGATGATTCATGGACACCAGGACCTCCTGAATGACTAGAGGCCACGTTTTGTTTAAGATGAGAAGTCAAATACAGGACCTGGTCCCTGTCTCGTGAAAGCTGGTGGGGTTTTGTCTGTGGCAACACAGTGAAGGCGATTATGTTATTTGTTTATCTTGATTCCTGCAGATTAAAATGCTGTGTGCGTTGCTTCTGCCCAGTGTGCTAGAGAATGTTTCCACTTTCCTTTGCTAAAATGCCAAATGAGCCTTTGGTAAGATAATGTTTTTTCCTGTATCTAGTCCAGAAGTACAGGGCATGGGGTTTGTCCTGTCTTTTGCTGAGCACATCTGTTTGTCTACCACTAATAATAGTTTAATCAATGGGGCTGATCCCTGCATACTCTCTATCTGACAGTAGCCCAGAAGACCTAGATGACAGCAGAAAAAGGTCTTTTGTATGTGTCACTTTTTTTTTTTTCCCCTTAATTACAGCTCTGGAGAAAGTTTTTTCTCCTGTTTGCATGAATGGTCACATCAAGCGGTACAGGAAAATCTAGGCCAAGCTGCTTTCAGCGGGCTAAGGAACATTATACTATTGCACCGCGTCCTTTCACAGTAGCAATGCCTCTTAATAAGCACCAGGCACCTTTTGAACTTTCTTTGATACTGTTAGCTTTGCTTTTCACGGGTACTCCGAAGCCCACCTTGCCCCTCCCTCGCTGGCAGTGCTGCGGCTGTGGTGAGATGTATCCGGGTGGGATGGGAAGGAGAGGGCAGCACGGCTGGTGCATCCTCACTGCCTGCGGAAACGGTGCCACTTATGTAATGCCCTCGCTGGGAATCGAGGTAAAACTCTGTCAACTCTTCCAGAGGGCTTGGGGCTGCTGGCTGGCTAAAGGGTAAGTCAGGGATGTCTTTCTCAGGGTGGTGTGTGCGGAGGGTGCACACGCATGTGTGAGCATGCACGGTGCTGAGAAGGGGCTCCCGATGGCAGGCTGAGGTGCGGGTGCAGGTGGTGGTACCTCAAGCACGGCCAGCACCATGCCTGAAACAGATCATTTTAGGATATCACTGCTTCGTGAAACAGCTCTGTAACTTGTTTGTACTGTTTTTCTGGTTTCCTCTACTATGTCTGGAACACAATTAAGAATGTACTGTGCCTAAGCCACAACGGCTTTCCCTCAATACTGGTAATAACTCTTTTTGAGAGAAGGCTCTGCTCAGGCGGTGAAACGCTTCACATCTAACGATCGCAAGATGTTGACATTATTCAGATTATAACTTGCTGGGGCTTTTGCTGTTGTTTTTTGCACTTGCGTAGTTGTGCCTGTTTGCAGCTCAGCTGGTACATTTGCTCGTCTGGGTGAAAATGCTCATGTTGAGCAGTGGGTGCATGCTGGATGACTGTATCTGTGCCTGCTGGGTACCCACGGCTGCTTTGATTTGAGACTGGAGCTATAGGTCCGGATGTGCTTGCTGCTGTCACAGAAGAGCTACTCATATGCATAGCACTCTCGTGGAGCTACTGTCAAATGTGCGTCTCGGAGCAGAAAGCAGTCTCTGTTTGCAGGAAGATGAACAGCAAAGGGAATACCTGAGCTTTTTGGGGTTATGTTATGGGGCTTATGCTTGCTCTGTAAGTGCTGTGTGTGCTTAGAGGATGTAGGGAGTTACTGGTGAAGCTGATGGTTCCCCTACAGAAAGAGAAGGGCTGCGGAGAGGGGCTGTATGTCTGCAGCCCAGTTAGCTCTAAGCTCAGAAGATTCAAACAACGAGAAACAGAGCTCAGATAAACCTAAAAAAGCAAGAGGATCTGAATTATTCACAACTAGAAATGTTTGTTCCTGAATGGTCAGGTGCCTAAATCCAGAGCAGCCTCGGGCTGTGGGACTGGCTTTGCAAGGGTGAGCCTTGTCCTAAAATGAACTGTGTGACTGAGAAATCACTTGGTATTAAATACAAGTTCGTATTCCCCTGGGACTGTGAATCTCTGGTGCTCAAGTTTTAGGCTCTTCCTTTTTTTGTTAACATCTAAGAGGTACTTGACGCCACAATTCCTGTCACTTTGGCTTTTGCATTTGTTCCTTGCAACATTCAGTGGGAGTAGCAGGCTGCTGGCACCCACATCCTATTTCATGTTAGTTCTCCTCTCACTGTGCTGGAGTCTGGTGGTCCCGTAGATCTGGCTGGTCCCCATCTGGTTATGTGGCCCTTGTGTGAGGAGATGTGTGTAAGCAGAGGGGACTTAGGGCAGTGTCTTACTCCAGACTCACATGAGCTGCATGAGGACTGGTTGCCAAACAGTTTTTATGCTGAATCTCTGGGGCCATGAGCAGTCAGATGTGTGGTGGCCACTTCTCTTGCATCTCGGCATCACCAGTTTGCTTCTGGTTTGTTGCAGGGAGCAGTTCCCTGACGTTTCGTACCCCCATCCCAAGCATCCCAGGAGGGTGTGGCAAAGGCCATGGTGTCCAGGACCTTGGGAAGGACAGTGAGCTAATGAAATCCCACCTGGGTGGCAAGTGTGGCATGTAACCATCCATCTTTACACAAGGAGAGGTGGCTTCTCTGTGCTGCAGAAACACCTTGTTGCTTTGGGGAAAGATCATCAGTTGCCTGCTATATTTGGATGCAACTAATAAAACCCATTATCTGTTAAGATTGCAGGCAGGTTGAGGCAGGAGCTGTTTCTTACTACAAGCTATGTGGTACAGTAAAGATCACTCCACGACTGGCCTACAAGCATGACCCTGTCTGAGGTCTGTGGTCACTCTAGATTGGGCTCTGGGGAGTACAGTGTGTGGGTGATAATTACAATACCAGACAACGAGGTGTAATTCATGCTTTTGTTACTCTGAATGTGCTCCTGAGATCATAGCTGTGGGTTTCTGTGGTGCTTCAAGAAGCAGGGGAGAAGGGAAAGGAGGGAGCACGCACATGATGTGATGTGTCTGTTAAAACCTGGCTTGGGACTCCCTTCTGAATCCCACTGGGCTCATCCCCTGGGCCAGAAACAGATCACAGATTTGAAAATACGATTAGTGTTTAGGTAAAGATCTCTCTCTTGCTGGCCAGTTCCCAGCTGATGCCAGCAGAGGCAAACAGAAGATGGTTTGACCTGCAGGTTGTCTGGTGTCGAAGTGCAAGAGGTTTAATGGAGTGGGTCTGTATCCCAGTAACAGCTGCCTGTGGACAGAACTGGTCAGAATGGGAGGAGCAGTTCAGATGAGCAGAGCCCTGAGCAGACACACACTGCTGCCCGGGGAGAGCCACAGCATGGCACTGAACTCCAAGGTAGCTGGGACTGTTGCTTTTTTTTCCCTTGGGCAGGAACTGAGCTTGATTTGGGTGTTTTTTTGGCTTGATTTGACTTTAAAATTTCTTAATCCAAACCGGAACCAATCCCAAACATGGCTTGGTTCTGGTCCCAGGATAGTGGTCCAGTTGAAAACTGGTATCTGTTAGACCAACAGGACTCCCCAGACCCACAGCATAGTGCCATACTGCGCTCTCCTGTCCATCCTCTCCCGCGCTGCATCACCCATTGTTCATGCCAGAAGTAGGAATCAGCAGCAATGGACACTCTTAATACTCCAACCAGTGCTGTGCTCTGGCAAGGAGAGAGGAGATACTTGAGCACAGGCTGTCTCTGTTTTATCCACTGTAGTTTTCTCCAGGTGAGCTGGTTTCAGCTGGTTGGAAGCTAACAAGCCAGTTTGGTCCTGGGCTTAAAACTGAACCAGAAGAGCTTCAGTCCTATCAGGGCTGAAAAGCTCGGCTCCAGTCTACCAGGCTCCCTGCTTCTGGGGTAGGGTGCAATTGAATAGAAGTAGCACAGGACTGGCCGGGAAACAAAGACTGGTAAATGCACATAATTAATCATAAAAGTCATTATAACAATTGGAAGTGATGGGCAGCCTTGCTGAGAACTTAAACATACATGCCAGGAGTTAACCACACCTCAGACACCGTGCTCCACTGTCTCCATGTGGTAATTTCTGCCTTGCTGGACAGGAGGATGGGCAGAAACCTGTGCTTTCCCTTTCCAGGAGAGAGACACCAGTTAGTCCTGCATGCATCAGCAACACAACAGCTGCCCCAGAACTGCAAAGACAGCAATGGAGTTAAGCCTGGCGATGCTGCAAGCCCCCAAGCACTGGGTGCATTTTTGAGCACAGGTAGAAGGCCATAAATGACCACAGGTACAGAAATATCACATAGCTGTCTAGTTTTTCATACATTATCCCCGTGTAGGTGGCTTTGTAACTTTTGCAGCCCTGTTAGCTGAGCCCGCAGGGTCGCGGTTGCTGCCTGCAGACGGTGAGCCTTGCCCTGTGTATCAAGCAGATTGCTCTCTGTGCGCATGCCTGTGTCGAGTTACCGTTATGAAATGGTAATAAAAAATTTAAAATGTCGTTCCAACATGGTGCAGAACTGGGATTTGCATGATTTTGGCCTTTACATGTGTCCTGGTTTCAGCAGTTTAAGTTCTTTGGGACGGATGATGAATCCCTGCCTTCCCCAGCCCCCATTCACCCCACTGCCTCCAGGGCAGGCTGAGCCCCGAGAGTCCAGGTCCAAGCTCTCAGCAAGCAAACCTTGGCAGTGGGATCAGAGCCAGGTTGGTTAGTAGTGCCCCAGCTTCAGAAAATAAAGGCTTTTATTTAGGGAGGAGGGAACAGGACAAGAATGATTTCCAACATGCTCATAAAAACCCTAAAGTAAATAACTATGCGTCTTCTATTTCAGTTTAGCTCTTGGAAAATTTCCCAGGATGTCTTTAAAGAGCTCATTGTAAAATAATGGGATGTTCTTTCCCCACAGGTATATGTTAAAACAAACACATTTCATTTTCTTCACTTGAAATTGTTATAGAATTACCTGGTCTTGGAATTACTGTGAGGACCTTTGGGAAATCATTTTCTGGGGCTGCATTACCTAAGATGTGCTACAGCCACTCAGGTCCATCCACAGTTTTGTGTAGCAGGGGAGGGAACAGTTCAGCACAGTCTTGCCCACCTGGCTGTAAAGGGGAAATCACTGGGATTATATTTAAACCTTTACATCATCAGCAGTGAAACTGCTTCTGTTCTTTGATTTCAAGTTTTTAAAGTAGAAGTGAGGCTTTAGCATGAATGATATAGTTTGCCACAATGATTGACTCAGCCAAGTTTTTTTTCGAGTTGAAATATTTTGCTGCAGGAATTAAGAAGTATCTAATTACTACCAAAATTGTTTTAACATTACAACACAAAGGTGTACGTAGGAAGCAGAGGTCTTCCTCTGCGTGCATCCTCCTCTGTCTGCCTGGAAGAGCAGTCTGGCTCTTAGCTGCTGACAGGGAGCACCTTGGGGAAGGTGCTGAGCCCTGTTGGCCGGGGACGGGAGATCTAAGGCAGACCAATAAACTGCAGTGTTTTCATTGGCTTCAGTAGCCTTTTGATTAGATTGCCATTCCTTCTGTAGACTCGAGGACCAGAGTAATAAAAGTAATGAAGGATGAGTAACAAAGGTGAGCACAGATGCTGAGCCATCCCGGTCCCTCTGACGTGCCACTCCATTGAACCTGATTGCTGTTCTGACCTCTTCTTGGTGAGAATTTCATTTTGAGTCTCCATAGGTGGGTGGATGGGGCAGCACCCCCTCAGAGTACTGCTTCAGCTGTGTGGAAAATGTTGTACCAAGCTGTATGTTGATTAATAAGCTGATTTTGTAAGGAGATGGAGCACCATGTCTGAGCTCTTGTGGCAGGGCTAGCTAATGATATTGGACAGCAGCAACTGTCACTTTTGCTAAACCTGTCATATTACAAGTAAGCTGCTTACAGCATACAGTTGAAGTGGGCAGAATGACAATCTAATCCACTTTAGGGCTCTACCTAAAGTCAAATTTGGAGCCTGCTTTTCTCAAGAACACAGTTGTCCCCTGGAAACCATTGTCTCAGAGGCACAAAGAAAGCTAAGGAGCAGAAGAGTCACCAGCTTTGCTGAATAAACTCCATCTGTGTGTCTGCTCAAGAGCTTGTAGACCCCCCATTCCTGACCGCTAATAAAATAGGACTTTTGAGGAACAGAAGCCACAGGGAATTTGTCAGAAAACATATCTTTGTATATCGCTTAGCAATGCAGCACAGATTTGCACGCAACCTGAGGAGCTGGAACAGAGCCTTATATCGAAAAGGAGAAGTCTGTGAGACTCTGTTGACAGTTTAGGACTCTCAGTAAAGCTGTCATGGGTGGGAGCTGTGGCAAGTGGCACACAAAGAGGTTCTTGGCTATCTCTCTCTGTTTCCTGTGTAGCAAGATGCCAATCCCTAACCTAGAGACCCCACTGGGACCTCACCTGCACTAGTGCAAGTACAACCCACATGCTCTGCGGTGGCTGTATGATGGGTTTGGGGGAGGGAGGAAGGTGTGGGCACCTGCTTCTCCTGACACCTTCCTGCACCACCTCCTGCTGGCATTCAGCCCTAGGTTGTTCTTTCATGTCACTGCATTGGACATAACTGTCCCTTCATGCTTCTGTGGTAAGAAAACAGTGGATTTCTCCCAGGTTTCTCCCTCTCTTTTTACAGGTGAGACTTCACTTGTGCATCACAAGACACAACATGTCTTTCAGAAATGATCCCCCATTTTGGCTCTCATTTGGCCAAAGTGCATAGCAGGTCCTTGAATTTGAGTAGATAAATAATACTGTTGATGGAGGTGCTGCTTAATATTAAACTAAGTCTGTTGCTGAATCAGCTCCTTGATATTTCGCAACCTTTGTGCTACAGAAATGTTTATAGATGTAAACAGTAGATCATAAATACAGTTTCTTCAGATGACGCTGCAGCATATGGGGCACAGTGCTGAGTTTTATGGGACAATAAAACTCGGTGCTGAATGTTTCCTCTTCATAGGTCTTTATATCGGCTCTTAACAACTGTTCCTCAGTGGCATTTAATGGTGTTTATTTCCATTCCCCTTAAATTGTCCTGTCGTCTGTGCAGTGCTCCACGCGTAGAGGCTGCTTGCTGATACTGTTTTACCTCCTGTGGTTGCATGAGAAGCTCCACGTGAGGTTGGAGGGCTGTATTAAACTGGGACAGTGGATTGTGCATAGAGTTTGAAGGCTGTAAATTACAATATGCATTTTGAATTATGGGACTGTACAAAATACACCCGGAAAGAGCTTCAGGAGACCTTCAGTTTTGTTGCTCACCACAAGGACATCCACAACAGTCAAAGGTAGAGATGTGCCTATGGGACTTCTAGAGTTAAAGCTTAAGAAAACAAGAGAGAAAAGTGGTTTTAAAAGCTATCAGCATAAGGTGATGGGAGATAGATTAAATGTCTTACTAAAATCACTTAGTGGCAGGGTTGTAGGTTCAGTGTCAAATTCCCGACTGTCAGCCCACCAATGCCAACAACAATCACGTACTTCTGAGATACAGAGCTGAGGTCTCCTCCATTTGCTGCAGACACCAGGGAGCACGTGAGACTCCTTGGTGGCCATCATAGATGATGGGTTGTGCAACCAAGGATATCTGTTCACAAGTAGCTGGTTTAAGACCAAAGAAGGCAGTTCTATCTTCTGCTTCCTGCCATCTCCACTGCATCAGCACAGGAGTGGCAAGGTAGTTGAAAGCTGATCTTTTAAAAACTTTTCTTCCAGTATTACCTTTCAACCATGCAAGCGTGATTTTTCATGCAAGGGAGGCTGGGAGTGGTGGAAGTGTTTTTTCAAGGCCAAGATTTGCTTGAGCTGGTCATGAAACTGCACCCTGAGGGCTACTGAATCAGACTGCTTGTAAAAGTCAAGAGCATTTTAATGTACAAGAAGTTTATGTCCTTTCTTGAAGTGTTATAATGAAGATAAAGTGATAGCATCAGGGAAACGGGGTCAGAGAGCAGAGCCCTGGGGAAGCGCATGCCCAGCTCCTCTGGTGTTTGCCTTGGGATGTGTTTTGGTTACTGACTGCTAAACGTAGCAAAGCTGAAGGTGGTTATCATGCTTCTGAATTTCAAACATTTTGTTGTGTCTTACTGGGGAGCACATCATTGGTGGCTTTAACCAGCTGTAATATAGAGGCTGTTGAAAAATACAGCTCTGTTACCATAACAGCAGTTTTATTGTTTTCTTCAGGAGGAAATATTCGTTGAAATTACCTTTTAGCTTCCAAAAGGTGAAGATATTTCTAATTGGAATAGTGCCTAGGAATACATGTAACTTTTTTTAAGGTAGAAAAATGTTTACTATTAGGCTTATACATTTGCCTTGTGTGTTCTCTGCAGTCTTCAGCAACTGGGTTGCTGAAGACTGGGCACCCCAAAAAAGTGATTCCTCAAAGTGTTTTAGGCCATGCACCTTCAGACTTACACTTGCTTACCATGGTGGTTAAACTTTCATTGTCCAATTGATTTAGAGGCTACAACTTGTGTTTAAAGCTAGGCAGCAGAGTGAAATCCCTTCAGGGTCTTTTCTTAGAGAAGATTGGCACTTGTTTTTTGCCCTGGTCCTAAACCCCATGTTCCCAGAAGGTCGATAGCAAGCAATACTGTGAGTTAAAAGTACTTGGTGGGAAAGACATGAGAGTAAGTCCTCCAAAGCAATGTAAGACAGAGGTATTTTAGGCAGAAAGGTTTTCTCTTCCTTGATGCTGTGGATTTTACTTGGGTTTTTAAGTGTTGCATACAAATTGTGACCAGCTCTAGACATACTTTAAAAGCCTGTAGAGTTAGGTAGACTGAATTCTTTCCCATACATTTTTATTATTTTAAAGTATACAGTAGAATTCATCAAGAGGTGTCACTCTGTTTGTGTCTGTGCCAGTGCAGGATGCATGTTCAGTGCAGAATTCATCTTTTTCTTTATGAAGCTGAACAAAACAAACAAGCTTTTGAGTTGTCATCTTCTCAAATCCTTCCTATGTAGCTATTAGAAAAAATTTACTAAATATGCTGTTCTACTGAAGTCTTTAAAGGAACCTAATCCAAAAGTTTTACTTTGCAGGTGAGATTCAGTTTCTCAGTGATCTGTAACTCTGCTGCAATCCAGAATAAATAATTAAAAGAAAAAAAAAAAAGAAAATGTACAGACATCAAAGAATATTTGTAAATTAAATTAGTGGGATTGGAAAACTGACATTACATCCCTATAAATAGCTCATTTTACAGGAGGTGGCACAATTTAAAATCTGTGCCCCTAGTGACCATCTTGGGCAGGAGTGAGTCTGGGTTTATGTAGGTCCATTTGTTTCAGACATTGAATGTTTATTGGAAACTGGGCCCTTTCCAGGCATTTCAGTTTGGATGTCCTGAGTAGCTTTTCAGAAGTTTAACATTGTCTCAAGTGAACCTGGCTGTGGGTTTTGCATCCCGGTGTTGTGCACAGTATGTTCTGAAAATCCAGCTGGTCACTGATTTTTTGGCCTGCCCTGCCCTGAACCAAGGCTTTGTTGGAGGAATTTAGTTTTAAATAACATTTCCACTGTCTAGATCATTATCGACGTTAGAAGAGAACTTACTCTGAAGGGGCTGCTGATTGCGTGTGAGCTACTGCTGGCTCTCAGGAGCACGGCTGTGTTTACAGGAGGCAGGATTTGTTTCTGGAAAGCAGGAAGGTAAGCACTGCTCCCACCAGTGTGTGGGGGGACAGTTCTGCAGCCTGGCTTCGTCTCGCTCACGTAGCTGTAAGTTCTCACTGGGCTCTACCACAAGGTATTTCTATAGCAGTTCTGACAGTCTAACGTCCTCCAGCTACCCAGAAATGCATGCTAAAGCTGTTAATTTTGTTTGGGGTAGTTTTGTTTGGTTGTTTTGCGGGGAGGTTTGGGTTGGTTTTGATCTTTTTGAGCTGGATGCTGTGGTTAAGGCTTCTTCATAAAGATGCTAAACCGAGGAAGTTGAGCCACGTTAGAAATAACTGGTAAGACTGACAATCTTGCCTCCT
>NW_010294391.1:25591-34116 GCF_000700745.2 Antrostomus carolinensis
ACTGAATTTTCAACCTGCACCGCAGCACTTTGTTGAATAGGGATGAACCAAAGCACAAACTCAAGTTTCATTACAGTGTTTGCTTAATAAGGGCCTTAATTAATACCATCAAGTAACAGTTGGTGCAAGAACTGGCTTCAGCTGTGTAGGAAATTCAGGGCTATATTTTTCAAACACGCAAACCCATTGCATGGCAACGCCAAAATGAAAAATTTGCTTTGCATTCGCCAATGCTGAAATTTGGTGGGGTGCAATGGATTTGCATAGCAAATGGCTCAGTCACAATACACAGGGTGACAGTGCTGTTGAAGTAGAAGATAGCATTGGTGTTTGGAAACAGCTCCTATATGGGAGAAAAAAAGGCTGTTAAGACATTCTTTTGTGAAATAGCTGCAGACTAAGCAGACGGCAGTGTGTAGGAGAAGAAAAAAGTGCATTAAGGCTTCTCTATCTGTTGCATGAATCATCTTATAGGCTGTATTTATCTTATTCATATAGAGGAATCAATAGTAATGCTTCAGTCTTTCCTGAGCAACAACAATATAAGTATGGAGTATGGTATTTTGATAAGCAGCATTACGTGTGTCCATTATCCTCATGGATCATGGAAGACAAGAGACCAACTAAAAGCAATTCCCCATGACTATTACTTGGAAACTTAAACAAAATCCCAGACCCTGTAACCCAGGATGGTAATACTATCTAATCTGGTTTTGAAAGACAGGTATGAGAGTCTGAGTAACATGTCAGTTTATAATAATCTTCCTTTTTTCCCACTTGTGTGTATGTCTGCATGTGCTTCAGCAGGGAGTCAATGTGAAGGTGAAGAGGCTTTGTTAGCATAGTTGCAATTTTCTTGGAATATGTCAGAACTGAGTTCTAGCAAGCCAGTAAGAATTGGCAAGAGTCAAAAGTCTTGGTGTGACACCACGAAAAAGGAACTCAGATTGTGAGGTTCAAAGTCAGAAAAGTGCTGTGGCAGCCTGCCAGCGTGATTCAAGTATTTTGGGAACGCTTATGCTTCATACCCAAAAAATTTTAGAAATCTATCCGTATGTGGAGTACTTTGGAAATTCACCTAAAGGTAGATGAGTAATAGACCCAATATTCCTGTGTTTCTAGTGCTTGGATTTTGAGAGCTACAGTAGTCTTTAAGTGGACTGGCTTCTCTGAAGAAAAGAGGATTTTTTTAATGTAATGTACATTGGGCTTGGGGGATGGTTTTGTGTTTGGGCCATCCTTTCAACCACTGATATACCCCTACGCTACAAACTTTAACCACCCAGAGAAAAACCTGATGTCTCTGATGTTGCACCAAGACCTTCTGGTGCCACAGAGCTATCAATGGCTGCTGTAACGGTGAGCCTGGCTTCAGGCCTGTGGGGTTTATCCTGACTGTCTCCTTTCTGATGTGTTTGCCTGATGTTTGAACTCAGTAAGTCAGCTCAGGGGATCCTAGATTTTCAGCTCTGGAGCCCAGGAGAGCAGAAAGGAGGCTCTTGGCTCCAGTGTCCTTTGTCTATGACAGCACATGTTATTTTCTTCCAAGCAAATATTTACTAAGTGCATGAGGGAGTGTTCCTATACAATTTGTTGGCGTTATGTCAATACAGGTTTATTCTGTTGTATGTTTTAGAAGTTTAATTAACATGAGCTTTGCAATATGTACTGGAAATTATATAGCAGGCCCATCTTTATTTACTTGGCAGAAGAGTAACTCTTCTTTAGAAGACATGAAAGCTTTTCCTAGTGTATGTGAGACTACTCAGCAGTACCCCACAGGCCACTCCGCAGGGCACACACTTCTTAAATCCCCTGCAAGGCCAAATATCAGGCTTAGGGGGACACTTAAGTGCTGTACAAATCTTGTGGTGAGCCTTTGGGAGTGAGTTTCATCCTACCACCTGAACACTACAAACAAGCAGGCAGACCCGAGACCAAAGGAGATGATTGACTCCATCAGCATGGCTGTTGTGCAGGGCCGTTTATGGAAAACACATCAGATGCACAGGCTGACGCTGCTTTGTGGGTATTGTCATGTTAGTGATCAAAAATATCCAACATGAGCAGAATGAACAATTCAGTTGTGAACCCACAACTGAACAATTTTCATTTGGAAGGACTTATTGGCTGAGAACTTGGCTGTCCACTGAACTATAAATCTCAGCCAGCAGCATTTTATAATAGGAGTCCTAATATAACCTTTAGCAGAGAATCACAGATGGCAACCACGTGAGAAGGCTACTGTGCTTTCGATGCCATCTGCATTGTAATCACTCCCATAAAAAAGGTGTCATATCCTATCAGTGATACATCATCCTCTGGTGTCTCATCCATAAAGTCTGGTTCTGGGGCCTTGCAGATTATTTGCACATGAGGTTTCCATTGCAGAGTCCAAGGTTCAGGCTGATTAGTGGTGAAAAGGCACTGCCAGTAGTAGGAGCTCTAGTTAGAGATAAGAAATCAAGCCTTGGTGGAGCTGTCAGACCAGTGAATACTTTCACACATTTAACTTTTAACCATCTGAACAATGAGTCCTCATTAGGTTCCCTAGAATTGACTGCATGCTCAGGGCCAGTTATAGGTGTACAAGTCTTCAGGGCTTGGGCTCCGGTGGAAAAGGAGAAAAGCCCTGCTTTGGGAGAGGTCCTTCCAACATGATCATATCCTGGCTCACAGGCAAGGTCTGTTCTCCTTAAGCTGCATCCTCCAGACTACAGTAGATGTTCTTGTGCTTCCTCATATCTTTTTGGTGTAGCATCTCACATCTGATGATGTCCTCACAATGTCCTTATACTCCCTGTTTTCCAAGAAAAGCTTTCATTATTTCATAAGCAGATGAAATATGCATAGCCACTAACTTTGCTATTAACATAACATTTACAACAGGCTTAACAACAAGGACCAGATTTCTCATTGGTGATTAGTGCTGTTGGGCTGAACTGAACTCAACAGTCAAACTTCTCTTACTTTTCTCAGTATGTCTGTTTGCACATAACTGAGCTTTCCCTCTCCTTCATTCCTATTCCTGTTCCTGTTTTGTTCTTCAGATATCATTTAAATGATGTTTCATGTGACTTAAATGCTATGGAAACACTACTGATATTACTGCTCTGTTCACTTTTGACAACTCTGTTATTCTAAGGCATCAGATTACCAAATGGTCTTCCAACACCCTGATACCATGAATATTTTTCCAGGTTGTCATTACAGAGAGGTAGAGTAGATGTACATTTTCCCTAGGGTTACGCAAGAACAGGTATAATGTTTGTTCATTGTCCCTCCTGTCCCCACATGGGTACTGCTGTGCTGCTGTGAATGGGTTATTTCTGGATTGCTTGTTTGTAGTCATCGTGCGCACGTTGGTACAGAAATTGCAGCGGGTGATGTTTTTTTCTCTGGACCTCTTTATAACTCTTCTTTCATCTGCCTCCTGATTTTTCTCTGCCTACTGAAATTTCATGCATTCTGGGGGGCTGGTAGCCCAGATGTTTTCATGACAATGGTGTCTTTATCATAAGGATTTCATAATTAGGCAGTTGTTTTTTTTACAATACAGTCATTCCAAGATTTTTGTGTAATAAGCAGTTAGATATTATAATCTACTAGAAATGCATTTTTGTGTAAGTATGGATTAGAATGGATTTTAATTTTTCAATTTCAGAGATCTAAATTAGACATTGTAGTAAAGAAAAATGACTTTCTATGTCTATTAGAACTATTTACTTTTGTGTTGTGCTTATGCCAGCTAGAGTGAAATACTTCCATATGTTTTTAATCTTAGGTTAAGTTAAAACTGCTGGTAAAAGACATGGTGGAAAAATGATTTGTGATGATGAACAAAAACGTATTTAGAATTTTTAAGATGCTGCAGTGCCCTGTCCTCTCCTGCTCTACAGTAAGGAAGTCACAAGTGTCAACAGAAATAAAACCTTAGTCAGTTTGTGCCAGCTGGAAGGTGAAATAACTTCAAGACATTTTGTTCTGATTATTTCAACCACTTCTTTTTGCATGTAGCTGGAATATTAGACCAAAAGTAATTTCATTTCCACCTCTTCCTGTTTTCTGTGTGTATGTGTTTCAGCTGAGAGATGCAACAGAACCAATGGCCTGCAAAAAATGGGCATATCCCAGTAAAGAGTAATTTCCCATCACTTCCCTAAAGAGCTCCCTCTGTAATTTCTCTCACTCTGTTTTACTACTTCTATTTGTTTCCCTAATGTTCAGTAAAATATTAATCCTTTTAAATGTTAAGCTTGAATTTAGTCTTTCAGTTTATTTCTTGCTTCCTAATGGCTAGTATTAAACACTGATCTCTAGGGGTGTTCACAGAGGCGGGTATCGTTTCAAACAACACTGGATTAGTATAATTTTCTGTTTCTGTGCTGCTTTTATTTCTAGTAGAAAACTGCCTGAAAACTTTGCTCCTAGTCCATCTCCATTTGTGTTTTGATGGGAAAGCTTCTGTTGGCTTTAGGCAAACCCAATGCTGTGAAGATGCAGACAGTGTTTTGCTGAACTGGGGTCCCATTAACCTCTCTCTGGTCCTGCAGTGCTGGGACTGTGCTCAGGACCCTGGCACTGTGACTGTGATTTCTTTTTGCTGGGCTTCTGGATAGTTTCCCACTCTTGCCTTATGCCATATTCTGCAAGGGCTGCTCGATATCTCTCCACTAGCTCAAGTGAAATGTAGGCTGCCAAAATGCCCGGCAAGTCTTCTTGCTCCTTTCTGCTTTTGCATTGGTCCAACAATCCAGCTCTCCTCCTTTGTTCTGTCAGGAGAGTACCAGTAGTATAATTGGTGGGGGGGTGGGGTTTGGCCCTGGAACTCCCAGGAATACGACTCAAAAGTAGATGATCCACCATGCTGTGAGACAGGTACTAACTTTGTGGCTGGTGTTGGTTGCTGACCCATTTGGGGACAGCAGGTGCTCAGCATGGACTGTCTCTGGATGATGAGTGCCAGAGGTTACTGCTTTTCTTCTCTGCAAGCTGTATCCAGGTGCATTTCAACTATGATGCCACTTTTGTCATTAAAATAATGAAGAGAAACTATAAATAAGATGCAGGAGAAAATTTCCAGTATCCCAGGAGCTGCCCAGGAGAAAAGGGATACTGCGTATCCTTGAGAATACATCTTATTTTCATCACATTTGGCAGTTCCCTGGGATCCTTCATGAACCTGAACAGAGGTGACAAATTGTAAAAGCATGGGATCATCTTGGCTGTGTCTTGGATTGAAGGGAAGCCTGAAATGGGGGAGAAATCTCAGGGAGCAAAGAGAAGAGGAAGGTGGCTGCCATCCTGGAGCCGGTGGGTATGGAGAGCTATCACAAGAGAGCAGCTTTTGATGGTCACATAGGTCCTCAAGTCTTCCCTACCTTTAAAGACTGAGCTATGTGTCTCTGCATTCTGTATCAGGTCAGGATGAGGGAGTTGGAGTGAAAATAGCTAAAGCAGCACCACGGAGGTAAAACAGGTCTCCTTTGTGAAGTTTTCACCTGGACAGTTTCTTTACCCATGGCTGTGATGCTGATGGTGGCACTGCTGCTGTAGACAAAATTTGAGGTTGCTTTATGTGTCAGCATGAAGGGCTCCCAGATCCAAACTCTGCTGTGCGGAGCACGTGTGTTCAGATGGTGGCTTTCAATGACTCGAGGTTAGCAACCACTCTCTGTGTTCCTGTCTAACCTAAAATGATTTTTGTGGCCAGAATGAAGTAAATGATGACCACATCTCATCTAACTCTTCCCAGCCAGACCCACTATTTGCCTCTAAGAAGTTAAGTAAGAGGTGACGTCGCAGTCTGAGGTAGGGGCGGCTTTCTTGTTACATGGTGCTCAAAAAGTAGGTTACTGGGTCAGGAACAGCAAGTTCTGACTGTTTGCCAGCCTGACCTTTTTTTTTTTCCCCCTCAATGTTTATACTGCTGTGACCTGCCATGCTAAAATGAGTCTAAAACGAGTGCAAGCAGTGCTTTAAAACAGTAAGCTGTGTTTGAACTTGTCCTTCTGTACTTGCATCAGATTATCTGCTGGCAGGATGCTTGCTCTATGGTGGCTGCCTTTTTTGAGATGAAAAGTAACGCTAATTGGAATCCAGTTGCTAGAATAAAGACTGTCCTTCTTCTCAAATGATTAACTTGAAGTCAAAAAAGCTTTCTAAACTCACTGGAGAGTGCAGAGATGTGGGGTCACTCAGAATCCAGTACTGGAAAAATTTGCTCCCAGATCCAGCGATACGGTAGAGAAGATCTCTTGGGACATCTGTAAAATTTGAATCTAGCTCAGAACAGTGAATTTTGGAATCAAGGAGTTTTGATTCAGGCTCTAATCTCTTTGAAACGCACAGCTGCTTGCATTGCTTTGTCCAGAAGTGGTTCCTCCCCCCCGCAGGTGTTCTGTCCTTTTAAGCCTCCACAAAGCCAGAGCTCATGACCGCGCTGCCAGGCACAGGGATGGAGAGCAGCTGCCGACAGGATTGGATCCCTGATGGAGAGCAAGGTGCTGGGCTGAGGGTCGAAAACCTGACGGGGAATACAAGGAACACAATTGCAGCCGCCTTCCCAGTGAGAGCCAAGGGGCAGGAGGATTACAGCTGGACTCGGATGATCTTAAAGGTCTTTTCCAACCTAAACGCTGCTATGATTCTACGCTGATATGATTGTGGGGGTGAAGCTGACTCACTCTGCACGTGGGTTTGTACCTGCCCCAAGTGTCAGCCCCACGGTCCCTTGTGTGATGGCTCCAGAGGTCACATCCAGCTGCCACGAGCACCAGCAGCACACAGCTGGACTGCCCCAGCCTTGCAGTGGGACATACAGTATTATATCCAAAGGGAAATTCCTTCAGTGTTGGAGGCAAGTTTTCCTCTTGATCAATGCCTTTGTGCCCAGATTTCTACAGCCTGATCCTGGCAGCCCTCCTTCCTCTGGTTAAGTGCAAAGAGTGGGGTACACAAGGGATGGGTGGCTTGGCTTCAAATTTTTGAATAATCTCACCAATAAAAATATTACTCAAAGCAAAGCCTCAGAATATATTCAGTGGCTCACTGCCAAAGCTGACTTAAGAGGAAACTATCTGGGCCATTCAGCCAAGTGATTCATCGAGTTTTCAGTGCTTCTGAAAACTCATCTAAAAGAAATTAAAGGAAAAAAAGAAAAAGCAGGAATTGAAGAAAGATTGCACCTTGCAAAAATCTCTCTTTTAAATAACAGAGAGCTTTCTGCTGCCAGACCAGATGTAGCAGGACAGAGAAAGAACAACATCGCTTAATGCTCCTCACTGAGCTAAAATGGCATCTAATCACAATGCATCAGCAGCGCAGCCTGCAAAGGCCACCCTGAGCACTATGGTTTTCACATGCCTCTTCATGTTTCTTGCTTGCAACTTGAAAATATCTGACTTTCTGCAACTGGAGGAAAAATATATTGCTCAAAGAAGGGTGAGGTGGGTAATGCAGCTAATAAACCCACAAGTTGCCATATTTCAAAGTAGGGATCAGCTCATTTTCTTGCCGTCTGATGCATTGCAAGTCAAACTGCAACATCTCTTAGAAGATGTGTTATTTATGAGACACTATCAACCTCTGGGAGCTGCAAAGGTTCCCCACTGGCGACGGCTCAGCAAGGCCTCGGTTATCACTGCTGGCTTACAGTTCCCTCTCTGCTGGCAATCAGTTCAGCGACTACCAGAGAATATATGTTAAACCTCACCCTGATGACCCCAGTCCTGGCAGGTGCTGAGTGTTTGGTGCGGGAAGCAGCATTACTAGAGGCAGCAAGGAGGCAAACAGCTCCATCCCTGTGTGTCCCCTTCTTTCTTAGAAGTCTGGATCAGATTCTTAGCTGATCAAAAATAGACATGGCACCATCACCTTCAGATGAGCTATGCTGGAGTATGATGGATCAGAATCTGGCCAGGCAGCTCTTTAGAAGCAAAAGCTTTAAAGCTTTAAGGAGAGGTGTGTGTTTAAAATGCAAAACATCCAGCACGAGCTCTTGCTGGCCTTGTTCCTTAGGAGTTTGTGTTGATGCTAACTTGGCCCGGAAGTTGACCTGTATGAAAAAATCTGTGTCTTTCTCTTGGGCACCGAGTCCCTGGTGAGTTTGCAGTCATTGTGCAGCTCGGATGTGCCTTCCCCCTGCCCACTGCAGGGTTAGCAAAGGAAGTGACAGTCTGTGGGTTAGAGAGTGCTGCCACATCACACGCGCTCACTTCTGCTTCTGCCCTTGCACCGCTTTGTTGTGTGATCTTACGCAAAGCCCGTAGCTGTGCTTGGCCTTGATTTCTCTCTCTGCAAAACCATGATGGCAGTGCTATCTGAGTGCTTGTGCCTAGACTTTTTTTTGGGGTGGAAAGTGACATAAAAGAGCAGCAGTCTGTGTCTGTTCTTCACCCCTGCTGCACAAATAGATTTCCAGCCCAGGTTTGTCACTTCAACAGCTGTAGCATGAAAGTAAAAAAAATATCAAAGCCTGATACAAGGGCTCTGCTTAGGAACCTGCAAACCATTATTATGGCCCA
>NW_010294391.1:34146-41119 GCF_000700745.2 Antrostomus carolinensis
AATACATAGAGTCTCTGTGTATGGGATTCTGACCTATGAATCTGGTTGTACTTAATAAGATGTAGCAGTTGCTCAGGGGACTGATAATAGGATATAGAGTCCTTTATCTCCGTGTCACGCGTTGAAATCTAGACCAGGCCATTAGCAATTAAAATGTCTTACCATCTGATGTCTGCCCAGTGGCCTGGACAGCTCAGCAGCCAGCGCATAAACTTTTGGGGCTTCAGGTGGTTGGGTGTTTTTCTCTCTCGGGAGAGCAGCCAGTGCTGGCTCTACTCATACTGAGTTTGTTTTGAGACTAAACACACAGTTGTGTTCTCTTGGCTTCTTAATACAGCAGCCATTTAGGAATATAAAAATAATGGCTTGTAAAGAATGATGCATGTGTTTCCTCTCTTTCTGTCTCTCACATGAAAAATACCCCAAATATTTATTTGCAAGAATTATTTGAGAAATGAGAGAGGATGAAGAAAACCTTTACTTATGGCTGCAATTTCATTCAGACACAGATATGTTTGCATCCCATTAATTATGGGGAGGGTTTATATTATATATATCTTTCCCATTCATTTATACCTGGTAAGATTTTTTTTTTTTTTTTTTCAGTCTGAAAATACCCAGCGAGCGTGAAAGGCTCCGTAGTTATCATCTGCCCTGACAAGGGCTGTATGAAAGGAGGTATTTCTTTTTCTGTCATCAAGACAAGGCCACAGAAATGTTTGCACACAGATGTTCGTGTTTTAGAGAGTTTTATAGCAGCAAAGTCCATTGTTATCAATGGTTGGTCAAGCACAGAATTCAAATTCCCTTTGAGCTGAACCCAGGTCTGTGACGTACAGCTGTGGTTTGAGCGGTCCCCCTCTGAGCAGAGGTGAACCAGGACTTCTCAGAGGCCAGGCAGCCCCATCTTTGTAGTTAGATGCCACCAAGAGAATCTGTCTGGTTACTCTGCCAACTATGTCCACCTCGCTGGGAACATCAAGGAGGATTTGTGGCTGCCTTTCCCTGTAGGACTGGGAGCCACTTATTGGCCTCCCAAGACCACAGCCACCCGAGAGCCAGCCTCCTGCCGTGGTCCTCACCCAGCTCCAGAGGAAGGTCCCATCTCCCACACATCCAGGCTTTTGTGAAACATTACTGGTTTTGGAGGAAAATGAAGAGAAGAGAGGACACAAGTGAACCCCAACTGCTTGGAACATGTGAGCAAAAATTGCCTCTTTCAGTCAGCTCTTGAGCAATGTCTTCCCTGGTGGAGATCTTGCTTCTGGGAGATTCTCTCCAAGTGGAAATACTGCAGTGGCAGGACATTGCTCCTCTTTCCTCTGTTTTGAAACATGCACCTGCTCCCCAGTCGTAGGTCCTAAGGAAGATTTGCCAAACGGCACACCAGAGCAGCAGAGCTGGGAATCTCCTGCTTCCCTTTCTCAGTATCTGGGAGCTTTGAATTCTTTCACTGGAGGTTCCCATATCAAATCTGTGCTGCTTCCATGCCAAGCATCTTGCTTATCTCTGTATTGCACCTCCTCCCTGGTCCTGTCCCACCTCTGCTGTCTGCTCCCCAGGACTCTGCACCTGAAGTAGTTAAACTCTTTCAAGAGACCAAGTTGAGCCTGATCCAGAGATCCCAGACAGACATCAGGTCTGTTGCTTCCATCACCATGGCAATCCCAAACCCAGACTGACTGCCTGTGGGTATCTGAGATGATGCTGCTGGAGACAGTAATGGTGCTGGTGGTCCTGGCTGCTCAGAGCCAAGAGGTGTCAGTGATCTCACTACATCCATTCCCCCTCTGGTGTTTGAAGTGAGAGTCAGCCAACGTGGTTTGCAGAGGTTACATCAGAATAAAATGAATGTATCTGCAGGTAGGATTCCTCACCCAATGTTTTTGCTTCAGATTTTGGACCATGCCAAAGAAGAATAGATTGAGAATCTCCACTTTGAATGAACTGGAGAATTGAACTTCCTTCCTTTCTGGATTTGCTATCCACCCATCCATACAGACACTTCTAAGACTGCTCTTGTGTTTTTCCAGTTTTGTGTTTAATAGTCTGAGCTGATGATAGGTGGAGATGCCATTAAGATAAGCACCTGTAGTGTACATAGAAGGATCACAAGCATCCTTTTGGATGCCCTTATTAAAATGTTCAGCTTTCTTTAAAGATGGAAGAAGACTGTGACACAGTTCAAATCATCAGATCTGCATTAGCTCTTCGCCTGCTTACCTCTCTGTAGCTCCCCAGCTGCTGGGCGGTATGACTCCAGGTGAATTAAGTGGACAAAGCCAAGCTTGAACATTAGCCACATTCTCTTAATTACACCAAAATATGTTGTGGGTGGTTTTGTTTTTTTTTTCTTATGAAGTGATCAAGGCAAATGAATTCTAGAGTAGGCTTTTTTGGCCACCAAAGGGAGTGTTTAACCTTTTAATACTAGACTCATAGAAAGTCTTGAGAGCCTGCAGTGGGCTGTCTGCCATGTCCCCCATGGAGCACCACGTTAAGAAGGTTAGCTGGAATTTGGGCAAATCAGCCATGCTCAGGGAGTGTTTAAACATGGTTGGGGCATTTAGTCATCTCAATCCCAGGTTTGCCAAAGCCCATAGCGATGGAAAGGTGAACCTCATACTCTCTGTAGTTGAGTGAGCACAACAAACCCTGAATAGCCTCTTCCCTAAACTGTGCAGTGATGGACAATGGTTTTATATTAGATTTCATCTGAAACTATAGAAATCTTTCTCTTTTCTGCTTCTGCCTCTCACCCCTTTCCATTTGGTGTTACATGATAATGAGATTTGAAATGCAGTTGGCGTTGCAGGGGAGATGTTTGTGCAGCTTCGGAGGGCTGCGGCGTTGGGTGCTGCAGGCGGGTGCTCTGCTTTCGGAGCCACAGCTGAGCCAACAAGCAGTGCAGGGCTGCTGGAGCTGTGCTCTTCCTGGGCTGAGGGGCTCTCACCACTGGTGGGATTTGTTGGCTGAGGAAGGGCCGTTAATTCCAGCTCCATGGCTGGATCCCAACAGGAATAATTGCACAATGCCTACCTGAAGCATCCCCTGTGATTTCCATGGCAGAGCTGCTCTCCCACACCTCCTGTGTCGCAGTTGGGTCGTGCTCTTCTTTTGCTGTTTCACTGCTGCCTGTTACCCCAGACTGAGCTGGGCTTTGACTGTGTGGCTGTCTGTCCATCCGCATTTTTCATTGCACTCCAGGTCTCCCTCAGTTGAAACGTTCTGTTTCAGTCTTATAGGAAGTTATTTCATTCCTCTGTGGCTTGGGGTTTTCCATAGGCAGGACACTTGCTGCTGCTCCTCTGACACAAGCAGCTAGGGGTTATTTAACTACCCACATCTCTCTAAAAATAGAAATGGACAACTCCAAAATACTTAGATACATTTTCATTAGTGTATACAGAGAGCTTTCTCCCAGTTATCCCAGTCTATTAATAACAGCTCCAAAGCCTTTGGTTTGCCTAAGCGTTTAGGAGAAATCACCTTTTCCAGACAGCGGCTCTTGGTATTTCTGTACTCTGAGATCAGAGCTGCCATCCTGCTCACACCTTCAGTGATGGAGGGGGGGTGTGTGGCTCACACACACATTTCTTTCTTTCCTGTGATCTGCTCTTCCCCAGGGAGCACAAAAGCATGGAGTGGACCACGTCTTTTGCTTACCCTTTTACTAAGAACTGACTGCAGAGAGGGGGACAGCAAAGAATCGGAAAGTTTGGGTGTGCATTAAAGTGTAGGAAATGGCAGGGAGAGAGAAAAAAATAGCAGAGAAAAGAAAGCAAGGAAAGATGCCTTTTTGTTGTGAAGGGATTAGCTAAGAGTCAGCTTTCAGATGCTTTTTAAATAAGGCATTCTCCTGGAAAATATGGATCCTGATCGATTACGAAACCCTCAGGGATTTTTGAGGTCAGAGCTCCCCTGGGAAACGGGACAAATGAGACTGAGCAGTAGTGCCAGTTGCAAATCGTTTTGTTACTTTTCATGAGAAATGTGACCAAAAGATTTCATGGAGTTTTGGTTTTTGTTTCAAGTAAAAATGTTCTTTTATTATTTCTACATGTCCTGTGAAAAACTAGAGACAGGTTCTTTGAAACTGGAGAACGAGGTTTGCCTTGGATGCTTCATACCAGGAATCATGCCTAGATGATGCAGAGAGGACCAGATCCACAGCAGTTGTGATTCACCCAGACCCATCACCTCCACACTGGCGAGGTCCTGAGCATCCTTCTGCCCCATGCTATGTAGGTGTTACCTGGAAGTCATTTGTCCCTTTTACCTTTCTGTGAGGCTCAGGCCCTGAGCAGGGAAAGTTTTTCCTCTCTCTGTTGTTTCCCTGATGTTTTCCTCTGCATCCTTCATAATATTTGCAGGGACCCAGCCCTGAGGTGTTTACAGCCTGTGAGGTGCAACTCTTCTGTGCAGAGCAATGCTCCCATCCTCTCTGGCCTTTAATTCTCCGCTCATAGCTGGAAAGATTTAGTTGACACACAGGTCGATTCCTGACAAACTGTGGAAAAGCTGCCCAATCCATTTCTCTCAAGGGTATGATTCAGCCTCTACTCTGGTTCTGCCATCCTGCTGCTTATTTGCATTTTTCTGTGCATGGTTCTTTCCTTTTCCACACGTTAATCTTTCTTTGTTGAGGCTCTACCCCACGCTGAACAGGCAGAAGCACAGATGGCTTGATGCAGTTTTGTTTGGTTTTTTTTTTTACTCTTTAATTTCTATGGTTCATTGGACAGCAGCAATTTTTAAGTTACATAAACCTTAAATATCTTTTATTTTCAATGGAAATCACACTTGCTTAGCCTAACCCTCCACTAATCGCCTTGTGCTCAAGAACATACCAATTTTATTTTCCAGTGTAGCATGTGGTTGTGCTGAAGAAGGGGTGGCACTCCTTCTGTGCTATGGCAATAGTCTCAGGCTGGTTGGAAAAGGGAAGATTACTTGGTTCCCCTGGGGACAATTTAGGATGTCCTTTGGAAGTCCTTTCTCTTTTGACTTATTTAAGCAGCCTTTATGCCACCAAAGCTCAACTTCAGCACCTGCTATGGGTCTGTGTTTCAAAATTCTACTGAACAGTCAATGGTGATACTTTGGGTACCTATGTACTACAGGTGAACACCTAAATTCAACATGGAGTACGTGCTTTGAGTGTATCCCTCCTCTTTGTTGCCAAGCAGAGAGGTAAGAGATTTTCAACCCCGGATCTTGGCTCAGCCGTGCGTAATTTGCCATCCAAGGCAGTGTCTTTCAGAGATGGACATGGTGTTTCAAATGCTGCTAGAATTACTCTGAAAATTTAGAGTAAAATAATAGAGTAAAAAATAGAGTGAAATAATAGAGTAAAATAGTGTTTTAGAATATAGTAATATTAGAGTAATAGAGTAAAAAATTCCCTATATGCTTTATTGTTTCTCCTTGTGCCTGGTGGACTTGGGCACTGTTGTTCTTGTGTTGGGTGGGTGCTTGGGACTGTTCCTTACAGTGCAGCAGTGGCTCCTCCTGCCTGTGGCACCCACCTGTGCCCCCACTCCCCACTCGCTGGGCTGCCAGTAGAAATTGGGACTGCTCCATTATATTTTCAAAAGCTGGTTAGAGACCTGATTTATAAAATACAGATCTGTCACACTGACAATGTAGATTTCTAATGTGCTCAAGCTTTAAAATGGTGTGTTTTGACTTTTTCCAAGATTTCCTTTTTGGCAGCTCAATTGCAGTGCTCCCTGCTGGGACTTATTTAAGGGGAAGAAAGGACATAATGTACTTGTAGGTGTAAATCATGTATGTTTATTCCTCTGAACTGAATAAGTGGCAAACCCAGAGGGTGAATAAGATAAGCTCATCAGCTAGGTACTCTTAACTTCCCAGCAATTAAGATGAGGTTTGTACCTCCCTGTCAGTTCTGCCATATAATAATATCAGGTAGTTATGTAGCTTTTATACTAATAGCAGATGGTGAAAGCAGTTATCCCAGCTCTGAAATATAGAGCCCATTAAAATTGGATGAGCATATTTAATGTCAGTTGTATTTTCTATTGGTATTAAAAAATGACCAGCTTCATTATATGGGGCAAATTTAAAATAGTTTCACTGAAGTCACAAAGTCCTGATTTACACCCTCACAAACGCAAAATCAGTCTCTGCAAAGTGTTCTCGGAAAGCTGACTAGAGTTTCTTGTTTCTAGATTAGTTTACTTACATTATTTCTGAAGAAAATTTTTACATACACAGAGAAAGAGAGAGAGGGAAGAAGAGTTCCTCTTTCCTACCCCACAGCCCCAAGAGGCTGGGTGAGACGGGACCCAGAGCCAGACAGAGCCCACAGTGTATGGGATAGGTCGGGATGCAGAAGGATGTGAGGACTGGACCCTGCCATGGTCCAAGATTGTGATGCAGGTCCCAGTGCAGGGTTCATCAGTCACTCCAGGCCACTCATCCATTCATTTGAGCCAGCATGCTGTCTGCTGCTGCCGCCATCTCCAGCTCTGCAAAGAGCTTTCATGAGAAACTGGCTGCATTTTAGTCACTGCCTGGTCCTCTGGCCACCGCAGCGCTGCTTGGGCTTGGTCCCTTCTTCTGTTTGCCTTGGAGTTTTTCTCAGCTTGAACTCTGCTTGTACCCCTTTCGCTTCTGAGCTTAGAGATCCATGTTTGGGCACGTCCTCTTGAACAGCTTCAACCAAGTGTGAAGGGAGGCACAGTGCTGATCTGCAGTGCTGCAGTGCCGAGGGATTCTCTGCAGCAGACGTGGTGACCCTACAGGTTCCATTCAGTCAGGTTTGCATCAAGGTTCAATTTACCCTTTCGTTAAGCATTAGGGTCTGCAGCTTAGGGATGGTGTCTGTGTGAAATCTAGTCTTGCCTGGGACATGATGAACTTGCATTTCTCAACTGGTTTGTAAGTGGTGACTGAGGTCCATACTCCATTCTGGCCATTTTGTAGGAGATATATATATATATATATA
>NW_010294392.1:0-17105 GCF_000700745.2 Antrostomus carolinensis
GGCGACGGGAGGGCAGGGGAATCCCGGTCGCGTCCTCCGGCTCGGGACGGGGGTTCGTCATCCTGCCCCCCACACGTACACAGCAACGCGCTGGGGGCGCAGGGGTCTCGCAAGGCTCCTCGCGGGTTCCTTTCCTTTCCTTTCCTTTCCTTTCCTTTCCTTTCCTTTCCTTTCCTTTCCTTTCCTTTCCTTTCCTTTCCTTTCCTTTCCTTTTCTTTTTTTTTTTTTCCATGCACAGAAGTACATTGATCAATTCTTCATTATTTAAACCCTTTTCTGGAAAGCCTTCCCGTCCTTCGTGCTTCCTGCCTCAGCAGTGAGCGAGTCCGTATTCTACAAAGCAGGAAAGTTTCTGTCTTTTAAAGTGGTTCGGAACTTTTTCTGAGGGTGTAGAGTGGTGCTTTAGGGGTTTTTTAGGTAGAGTGGTGTTTGAGGCTTTTTTTTTTTTTTTTTTTTTTTACATTTCAGTACTTAACAATCCCATCAGGGGGTTTGAGCGTTTGCCTGGAGATGCTAATTTCATCGCAGCATTGTTTCTTTAACGATATGAGGAAACTGGTTGGTCCTGCTTTCGGTGCTGGGTGTTTTATCTTCTGACTCATACTGTACGGTCCAACCTACTCGATCTACATAAATTTGCAAATGCCATATTTTTCAGATGAGCATGTAGCCAAAGCATTGTGGGTAGTAAGTCCTGCTCGAACCTGCAAAAATAGGGCCATTCCGGGCTGGGGCTAAGCGAGTGGAGGCTGTGAAACGCCTGTTCTTGAGGCACCCGTGTGCGAGGGCTCGCTCGGTGCTTGCGAAGTTAGTTCCTTTTCACGTGGGAGGGGATTACCTCCCCTGAAGTGATGTTTCAGTTGAAATAGCTTCTTGATAGTCCTGTTCATCTGAGAGGCTGATTTTCTTGCTCTCCAGCTAAGTTGCAAGGTTTTGTCATCTTTATTGCACGTGACGAGATCAGTCGGGTGTGCTGCTGCGTTTCTGTGTTTCACACGTTAGGAGTTGCAGGAGAAATGTGGATTTCGTACAGAAGTTCAAACGGTCTTGTGCTCGCTGTTAGGTGGGTGTTTGCTAAACCCAGTTGGAGATGAGTAAGAAGATGTGTGCGTGAGTTCACAAGATCTTTAGCCGTAACTTTTTCTGCTGGGTTCTTTATGTTTTGACTGGTGAATGAAACATTTGGGTTAGGATTCTTCTGTTGCCACATGCCTTACCTGCCAGAGTTTTGTGAGGAAACACCCGCCCACAAACATCCTGTGTTTTGCCTGCCTTTGTTTCATGTTGTTTCTTACTTTCCTGTTCCTTTGTTTGACATTGGCCAGTAAAGACTGAATTTAGCTCCATTCTTACTTGGTTTAATTAAACAGATGGTTAATGATGATTTTGAAGGCATCTTGTTTGTTTCCTTTTCTCAACCTTTCAATAATTTATTCAATAATTATTTTGTAATATATTACTTTAGTGTGGCTTACCAGGGAACGATTATCCCATTGTTTTTGTTTCTTAGAATAAAAGATGAAATGATATGTGGGAGATGATGGGGAAAAGATCAGGATAAAAAAGCCCTGATCTGAAAGAATAATTGAAGGCAGTATGTCCAGGATTTTATCAGGAAGGGGAGGAGGGAGGACTACCCCCCTCCCAACCAACTTTTTTTTTCTGTTAGTAGTGGTACCATTGGTGATATCATTTATTTGATTTTGTAAAATAAATAGGGGAAAAATGCAGTTTGCCTAAATTCCTGCTCTGCTTCCAGGAGAAAACTGCAGTCCAGATTCTTATTTAAATTTATTCTCTTGATGCAGAATGATGAGGGATTGGGATAATCTGGGAAAAGGAAAAAAACTTGAAACTACTTTTCCTGTGGGATGAGAGCTGGTACTTGCACAGCACTCTCAAGAGCCAGCTTTAGGAAGGTTTTGGCTCAGCACCCTAGAAGCAGCATGCCGCGCTCCTGGACCACAGCTGTGTCTCTCATTCGCATTGATGTGATGCTTTAATGATGGAGCTAAATCGGATTACAGAGATCTAGCTCTATCCCTCACCCTGTGGCAGGGATCTTTGATCCATCTCCAGGTAATTTTGCAGTAAGTAATAGAAAGCTGACTATATCAAAGCAGCAAAAGATGGCTGTGCCATCTGATGTGGATAGATCGTAATTTGAAACAAGGTTATTCTCCTTTACACTGTTATTTTCCCTTGTTCAGAAAATAATTTTTTTCTAATTCTTTTTAATCTCAGGAATGTTTTGATGATGCATCACCAGGAAAACAAAAAGAAATCCAGGAAGCAGATCCTACATATGAGGAGAAAATGGTATGTAATATTTGGAACTGTTTACAGCTATCCAGTACTTGTGCAGTACTTTTGAAGCAGACTTGAGTTTTCTGCTTGTTTCAAACCTATTAACTGGATTTATAAAACTTTATCTAGTTACTAAAAAATATTTAAGTAACTCGAAACAAAAAAAATATCCAGAAAAATATGTTTAGACCCTTTTCCTTTTTATCATTTTGTTCACTGGTCCTGTGCTCTATTTCCATTTCCATTCCAGTCATTGGTAGGAATAACTGTTAATGTGTTTTGCTGTTTCTAGGAAGTGTAGTCCTAGGAGCTTTGAGATGCTCTAGGTTTAGAAGATTGATGAATGGGAAATATTCAAATATCTTAGGGGAAAATAAAGTAATAAAAAGTTGTCAAGTTGCATTTGCAAGTTATCTGTAGGCTTGTCCTTCCTGTAGGCAGGGTTGACTATTCACTTCCTGAGTCAGAAATGGAAGGTCCTCTAGGAAAGCGTCCATAAGTATTTAAGTGGCTGCTACCTTACTTTCTCAATGTATGGAATCAGATGAAGTCTAGGATTTTTTTTGTATCAGTGTTGAATACAGGAAAATAATTCCAAACTTGTTTTTGAACTGCAGGAGTAGCAGTCCGTTGTAGGAAAAGTGTATTTAATTTCCGTTTGGAAGGGTTAGCAGTAAAAAGAGAGCTTTGGCATAAGACTTGGAGTAGGCACTGCATTCATTTTCGGTTGAATTATACTCTAGTAGGAGGACTTCAAAATAGGCAAGTTCTTTGAAACAGTGCAGTTTATGGATCAAAGTAAATAAAAGTTGGCTCTGAAAATTCACGGGAGGCTGAGGAAAGGTTTGCTGTCTAGGTCAAGTGCTGAGTGTAAGCCTCGGCCAACATTTCAACCCTTTTGCTTTGTCTAGACTGAAAGGCATTTTGATAACTTTTTCTGAAATTTAATTTGTTCTTTGTGAAGCTCTAGTTAAGAGTCCTCGAGCTTTTGAAGATGGGTGATTCTGTGCTTCGTGGGTTAGATAGGAGAAACTTTGTGTTTTCCTTATTTTTTAGTTAGTGTAATATCCTGAATGTAAGAGATGGAGCCTTCCACTCCTCACCATCTCATCATGTCTTCTTTCTCTGTTCCTCCCAGCTTTCCTTTCTTCCTATGCCAGTGTCCGTGACTGCTTGTGGAATTTCTTCATAGGAAAGTGAAACTGATTCTTATGTTTTGCTGCTTCCTGTGTTGTTTCTTCCTGCCACTGAAAATAACTCAGTCGTCTTCTGCTAATTTCTTTGTGCTACTTCCTGGCAAACTGAAGAAAGTGAACTGGAGTTGTCTCTTCTGGTCTCTAGACAGGCATGATTACAAGGAGGGTTGCATTTTACTGTCATAATGGTCAGAAGATGCACTGGAGAAGAAAACGGGAAGGGTTTCTCTGTTGGTAGAAGGATGGTTCAAGGCAGCAAAGTACAGCCTGTTCTTGTCTCTGTCCTATCTAAAAGATACAGATAATGGTTGTTAGTCTGTTAAAGGAAAATCCTTAAGCGCGATGAAAACGAGTTGAGGGGATGTGTGTGCAGTGCCAAAACTTGGAGAAGATTTCTCGCTAAAATTTTAGAACGAGGAAACTAGCAATACAGTGTGTATTTCTTCCATTTCTCTTTTATACAGTGAAACAAGTATTTAAAAATAAGGGTCAGCAATTTGGATAGTAGTAAGATCTTACCTAGTTTAAGCTTCAGAAACTACTGCAAAGTAAACAAACAAGCAAACCTATGAAGAATAGACAGGAAAACTTAATTCAGTGGATGTGGATTGTAGTTGTGTTAATCAAGCTTAAATTATAGTTAGAGTGGGTCTGACTCTTCTGTGGTACGTACAGGATCTCTTTCTTGGTCTCTTTCTTCTCTATAATCTCCTGTCTTTTGCATAGTGCAGGATGCAGGAACTTGCTTTAACGAGGAGAACACTTAGAGAGCTGGCATTGCTCTTGCAGAAGGCTGGAACATGCGTTGCTTTTTACTAAGAAAACTGACTTACTGTAACTCTACAAGTTGCTAGATACCAGGTTATGTTGTGGCAGCTGGCAGAATGTCAGAGTGGTTGCTGTTAGGCTTGGAGTTGTTTTTGGTCTCTGTTGTCTGTTCTAAAGTCTTGATGTGGTCTTGGGAAGGTGTGTTGATTCCAAATGGAACCTGCCTCAAAGGAACTGAAGCTTTTAGATACTAGCATTGTCTGACAAAGAGGGCAGTCTGACAAGTTAGGTTGAGCATTTCTAAGGGGTCTCTTCTGCTGACACAGATGTTCTGGCTTCTTGCTATGGGCTCTTCTACCCCCTCCACCCCTTCCACACCAGCTGTTTTGCTTATCTGACACCACAGTGAGCTGGCGTATCTCACTGAGCAGGCAGGAAACTAATGTGGTAGAAAATAATTGTTGCCAGGTTGGTGAGATGAACAAGTTCATTGAAGAATCCTGTGTATGCTGGGTGGGGGTAAATTTCTGGGAGTGGGACTTTCATTTTTGATAGGAGAAGCTTATTAAGGGGACTCTGGCCTTGTCTAGTGACACTCGTGCAATCTTTGTGCCAAGCACAGGCTTGTCTTGCAACTTTGATCTTACTGTGTGGCAAAGGCTAGCCTTGACCCCATAAAAGAGTATTGAATCTGTCGGCCACAGTTACATTGTTGGTGTTAATTATTTCTTCTTTGTTATCATAGGTATGGGTATAAAGAAATGTGAATCTGAATTGTTTAAAAAAATATTTGCCTTATTTTAATGAAAAGATACTGTAACATCTCACACTTATTCCACTTAATTTTCTTTGTCAACAGCAAACAGACAGAGCGAACAGATTTGAGTATCTGCTGAAGCAGACTGAGCTGTTTGCTCATTTCATTCAGCCTGCTGCTCAGAAAACTCCAACTTCACCTTTGAAAATGAAACCTGGACGTCCACGAATAAAGAAGGATGAGAAACAGAATTTACTGTCAGTTGGCGAGTGAGTGATGACATGTAGGCCAGCTTGTACTGTAATTATGGATTTTATTGTACTTTAGAAGCGTAAGTTAAACTTGCTCGTCTTTTGTCCTATTTTGGTGTGTGTTTTATGCTGTGTAGTTGTGGGGTTTTTTTAACTGCCCATCTGTAAGTTAAGAATTCTAGGAGTTAAAATAATTTTGTGTTGGTGGTAAAGCACTATGATGATTAAAAGTATTCCAGCATGAAGGAAAGTGAGGACAGAAAAGTAGAGCATTTGTGGCTGTAAGTTGTAAGTGTTCACGGAGAACATCTGTAAACTGCGTCTTACAGGCAGCATAAAAACCAGAAGTCTAGAAATTTGGATTGCCTTCTTTGCATGTATGCCTGCATATCTAGTATATCTAGTGTTTGGCAGATGTTCCAGAACTCTTGAATACAGTGTCATTCCCTGTCTTGTAGTTAAAGTTCAGTACTGATGCACACAATTTTTCCCTTTCCAGTCACTTTGCTCTGATATTTGAGCTTGCTAACAACATGGTCATCTCACCTTAAGCTAGTGGCTGTAAAGAATTAAAAAGCAGCTTTTCAGTTGATCAGCTAAACATGAGTTCTTCTGAAGAATCTTGCTTTAAGCTTCTTTTTAGTGTTTGTGTTCTGTACTGCAATGACTTTAGATTTAATTTTGGAACAGTTTCATATCTTTTCAGTTTAGCTGGAAATTTACTTATTTCTTGTGCTTTTTCAGCTACCGCCATCGTAGAACGGAGCAGGAAGAAGATGAGGAGCTGTTAACAGAAAGCTCTAAGACAACTAATGTCTGCACTCGATTTGAAGAATCTCCATCATGTGTGTTTCTTTTTATTTTTTTTTCCCCACTGTTCTTTTAATTCAAAATGTTGTTTAAAATGAAGTTTATTTTAATTCTTTCCAAGGGGAGTAAATCAACTTTGGGGGTCAGGAGAAGGAGAAAAAAAATCCAGTACCAGTCTGATGGGACAAAATGTATTAGTGAGGGACTGTTTATTTTCAGTCAGGCTAGAAAGATGGTCCAGGGAGTCTTGTACTTTAGACATCCAGTTGCTATACTTTAGTTACTACGAAAGAGCTACCTGGTTTTAATTCTGTCATCTTAGAATTATTACATATGTAACCTACCTTCTGATGCAATTTAAAGTACCTAACATCTTCCACTTCATTTAACGGAGAATTAATTATTGTGTTGTTTAACATTTGACTGTGTTCTGGTTTGAGGGATGGTGGTAGAATTGGAATTTCTACGTATTTTGGGTTCTTGCAGAAAACAAAGCTGTTGGAGCAGCTTGCAGAAACAAATTAACGTGTCACTGTCTCCAGTCTGCGTAGTCCTTGGAATTCACTGCATGAAATTTTCTGCTTGATTTTGTTCTGTAGCTTTGATAATCAGTGGCAGTTAGCAGGCAAGGGATGGTGAAATTTCGGTAAGTTTTTACAGTTCTTTTTTCTATTCTTTTGTGTCTTTTAGATGTTAAATGGGGAAAGCTGCGTGATTATCAGGTCCGAGGATTGAACTGGCTCATCTCTTTGTATGAAAATGGCATCAATGGTATCCTGGCAGATGAAATGGTATGCACGTAGCCTACGTTTTTGTCAACACATGCCATACAGTACAATTTTAGTTCAGCTGTATATGTGTTTTTTTTAATGGCACAAAATGCAATACATAATTTACCAACTCCTATTTTTCTAGTATGTCACTAATGTTAAAAATATCACAGGTTTCTTAAATGAAGTGAACTGTGCAGGCAGTTTTAGTCATATGAAAAGGGAATCTGTCAACCTTCAGAAAAATAAAATTCAGTGGAGGAGAGTTGTTCTGTAGAATGATGTGTCCTCTATTTTTTTCTCTAAATTGCAGCTATTTTGTTATGGCTTTCTCAAGCTGCCCTTGTGAAGAGAGTGTCAAGTATGAAAAGAGCAACAAATGCAGGAACACTTCCTGTTTTTGTTAGGGTAAAGTGCCGATAGCAGGGTAGGAGTGTCCTACATGGACTGATCTCAGCAGCAGGAGCTACAGCAGTGGGAAATTTTCTGGGAAAAATGATGCAAAGATAGATGTATCTACAGAGCTGTGCTAAAATTTTTTTTATACCATGACTATGGACATTTGCTTCTGTTTTGGTTCCTTTTCCTTGGAAGACAAGGAATGAATGCAGAAGAAATTGTAAAAGTTTAACAGGCAGATATGTTTGTCCTCTAAGTGATTTTAGTTGTATCTGGTTTTCATAAGGAGCAGGTAAGGAAAAACAAAAATCTAACTATATTTCAGTATGTTGCATTTCTCATACCTTCTGGTAATTTCTGTGTAATAAAACTTCTTCAAGATAAACTAGAGACAGATTAAATTATTGTTTAGTAATGTTTAATTTTGAAATAGATGAAGTATTTTCTTCAACATACGTGCTTATGAATAGAGGAAAAGCTTTTTACTGAGTACAGTTGTAAGTGGAGCAGGCTTGTTTTAACAAATGACTGGGAAGCTTTAAAAGTCCTTGGATTTGTGGTATTCCAAAATCAATCTTCTCTTGAGGTGTTTAAGTATTTACTATTGAATATTTTTTCATTCATTCTTAAATATTAATCCTTTTGAACTTATTAATAGCTTTCACTCAGCTTGTACTGTCTTACACCAGGTGGAATGTAGTTATTTTGTAGACAAAGACTTGAATTTTAGAAGCAAAAATAACTCGTAGTGAGTGCTTTCAGGATTTTTAAATCCCGTGTGTTTGCGTTGTAATCTTTTTGAATTATTTAAATGATATGAATGATCTGGTTTTTGTATGTTTTCATCAGTTTTATTTTAATTAAAATTATATGCTGAAAATACAAGGTTTTAAACATTTCTGTTGAATAAGGAACAGAGCACTTAAAAAAAAGGTACTTCTAAAGAAGCTCAGTATTTTTCTTCTTTGACATACACAGCTGACATCATATCATGTATCATATTTCAAGTTTAAGAGGATGCATACATTGTTTTTGAAGCTTCTTGACCTCTAAATAAATAATCCGAGTACACGCTAGTCTACAAAACAACATTTTATGAAATAATGTTTTCGTGCACTTTAAAGAATGTGTCTTATTTGGAAGGCAAGGCAAAATTCTGACTTCATAATCCAAGGTTTGAAAATGTTACTCTTGGTACTTTTTTTTAATTAAACGTGAGAAGCCATGCAAGCTTTTTCCAACTAAGATTTTAATGCCTTTTGTAAGTAGCACCGTCTTTAATTTAATCTCACTCATTTATTCAGGCTGCTGTGTCTTCTGTGTTGTACTGGGAGCTCACTCTGGGGTTTTTTAAAGGTGTTTCCTCAGAGATTTTTTTTTTTTTCTGACACGTTATTGTCTCCTACAGGGTCTTGGGAAGACACTGCAAACAATTTCTCTTCTTGGGTATATGAAACACTACAGAAATATTCCTGGTCCTCACATGGTGTTAGTTCCTAAGTCCACTCTACATAACTGGATGAATGAATTCAAGAGATGGGTACCAACGCTTCGAGCAGTTTGTTTGATAGGTGACAAAGACCAGCGAGTAAGTTGTGATGTGGTGGTTTTTCCTGTGTAAATCCAGCATGTGATATTGCTGTCCTTTACCTTTCATTCCCAGAGAAGAATATTCCTTGGATTTATAGTGGTTAAACAGTAAGACCTACAAATGCTACCTACTTAAAATATAACCAGCTTAGAATTCACACGTATGTTGCCCAGCTGTTGCTGCATCACTTTACAATCATAATTTCTTCACCGAGGGTTTTTTCTCTCCTTTTGGGAAGGCAATACATCATGTAGACCAACAAAACCTGATCAGTCTTAAAACAGGCAAAGAAAGTGTTTTATGTAAAGTGTTGCCATTTGTGTGAATACATAAATCTGTAAAAAAGTAATTTGATTTCTGCTCTACATAGTCCAGTATGTTGTATTGGCTGTAACAGCAGCTCTTAAGAGGATTATGGGGTCTGTCACTATGGAACTGTTTTTCTGAAAACAGTTGTCAGCTTAATGTTGGAGGGGACAAAGTGGGTTGGTTGGTAAAACGGTATGCAGATGGATCTTATTTGGCTTGAATTTTGGTAATTAAAAGAGAAAATACTGTTTAGTCTTTTATGGCCTTACTATTTCAATCATTCTCTTTGTTACTTTACTATCAGTTCTTTGCTCCTTTTTTTTTGCGTAACAAAGAAAACTTAAAAAACATGGAATATGATGACGCATCTGCAGATTTGTCAACTGGAGTTACCCGTTTATTTATGGCAGGAAGAGTTATTTCTGGTGCCATTAAACTTCTGCTTTTGTCAGCAGATTTTTTTTTTTTTTTTTTTTCCGAAGGACATCCAACTCTATTTTCAGAGTTTGTTTGGTTAGAAATTACAAAAATATCGATGAAACTTTAAATAGTTCTGGAGATCATTGGTCCAGGTGTGATATCTTGTGATTTTTTTTGTGCATCTTTTTTGAATCCAAAATGTCTTATTCTTTTCTGTATATTTCTTGACTTTTATACATCTCTGTTTTGAATTCTAATTTTTGTGTCTACTTTTAACCTTGGATGTCAGTGCTCTAGAAATTGTTCAGTTAGACAAATAAAGCTCTGCTTGGGATTGTTTTTTATATTCAAAGCCTACCATTTTCTAAACTTAAAAAAACCAAAGCAAACCTGTAGAAAATTAATTCTGAGTTCTGATCTTAGCGTTCAGCTGTTGAAAACCTCATGTGTGTAGGTAGTCATCTGCTGTTTCCAAAGCCAGTAGCTGGAGCTGAAATTCCTTCTCTGCTCTGCCTCAAGGGTTTTAGCAGCTTCAGCACCAACAAAACTGTCAGGCTTTACAGTGGTTGTGTTATATTTCCTCTCTAATTATTTTTTTCTTTCAAATTTAGTAGCAACTTTGTTTTAAATTTTTAACAGCACTAGTGTATTCTTTTTGGTTTAGGTTTGACAAAACCTCAGTAACTAACCATCACCTTGTTGTCTAGGCTGCCTTTGTCAGAGATGTGTTGTTGCCTGGAGAATGGGATGTCTGTGTAACTTCGTATGAAATGCTTATCAAAGAGAAATCAGTATTCAAGAAGTTTAACTGGAGATACCTAGTTATAGATGAAGCCCACAGGATTAAAAATGAAAAATCAAAGGTAATTTGTACTTCACTGAAAGAGAGATTGCGGGTTATTAGGTGGTGGTGTGGGGACTAGTAATATTTTTATATTTGCTCATGTGTCAATGTCTTTCAGTTATCAGAAATTGTGAGGGAATTCAAGACTACAAATCGACTGCTGTTAACTGGAACTCCACTGCAGAACAACTTACATGAACTCTGGGCACTTCTTAACTTCCTTTTGCCAGATGTCTTTAACTCATCTGAAGTAAGTCTTCTTTTCTGCTAATCAAATTAAATGAACTTTGCTGGTGAAGTATGGTAGGGTAGGCTGTTTTTCTCAGCTTACCCATTTCTAAGGGCTGTTGTGAGCTTGGCAGATATGAGAGGTATTTAAAATCACAATGAGATGATGATCTGTGCTGCATTTCAGAACAGGTTTAAACATTGTGATGGCTAAACCAGCTAACTTTGTTCTTACATTGGCAGGTACTACGTAATGAGCAATAGACTTCACAAACTGAAGCAGGTGCTTAACTGTTCTGATGAATTAGGAGTAACAGCTGTAGAAAGGGAAGCCTTGTGGTGCATTGCAACAACATTTTACTTTTTCATTTTCACTTTTCACCAAATGCTGCAGTAGTGTACTTCGTCCAGATTGAATTTGTCCAATGGAGTGATATAAGTGAATCCTTTTCAACAGAAAAGGACTCACGTATTGCTTTTCTTTTTTTATCTCTTCCAAAAGAAAGGAGGTTTTCTGTCTTTTTTTTCTTTTTTCTTTTTTTTTTTTTTTGGAAGATGGTGTGTTACAGGGCTTTCTATAAAAATAAACCAAAGAGGTTAATTTGTTTGTTTACTTACAGCCTGTGTAAGAGAATCACTTGAGTTGCATTTATTCACCATTGTAATAACTTTGCACCTTGAAAGGCAACCTTACCTACCACTGATTTTGTCGATACAGGACTTTGATTCGTGGTTTGATACAAACAACTGTCTAGGAGATCAAAAGTTGGTGGAGCGTCTCCATATGGTAAGTCTTTCTGCTTTTTGTACAAGTGTTATGTTTACCTAAGTTAGGTTCTAAATAATGCTTCTAATGCTTTTTGTAACAGAGTAAGGGTAAGATAGTTTATTCCAGAAACTGTTAGACTTTCAGCATAGGTTAGTGAAGTTCAGAAGGTGATCTATTTCTTGAAAAGGAAATTGTTTTGGAGGGAAGAGAAGAGTCAATAGTTCTGGCTTTCAGGGTTCTGAAATGCTTACATTAAAAATATTGGCTATGAAGGGACTATAAATATTTCAGTCAACCAAAATTAAAAAAAAAAAATCAGGGGGCATAGAACCATCTGAAGGATGATTTTGGCCTAATTTTTGAGTCTTCCAAAGAAAGCACAGGTATGTTCCCATGTGTAATATAACCTGTTCACATAGATTGCTTTTTCAGATGATCTGGTAATAGGTCTGGTGTTTGAGCATTTACGATAGAGCGTATCTGCACTGCTTTTGTCTGTTGACCTGTTCAGTGTTTGTTTCCAAAATACATTTAATGATGCAATCTCTTTCAGGTGCTACGACCGTTCCTTCTGCGTCGCATTAAAGCTGATGTAGAGAAAAGCTTGCCTCCAAAGAAGGAAGTGAAAATTTATGTGGGTCTCAGCAAAATGCAACGGGAATGGTAATTCACATACTTGACTGTGCTGTGGTTGAGGCTCAGAAGGAATGTGCTGCTTGTGACTTGACTATTGTGTGGAACTTGATTTCGTTCCTCCTGTTCTACTCCCAACTCATACATATTTCCTTGTGACGCTTTTGTGAATACAAAACCGTGCCTGTCAGGGAGAGTTACCTGATGAAATGAGGGGGAGGCTGAGCTTTTGACTATACTTATCATTTAAAGAAAGGCTCACTTTTGTTTTAGAGTTAAAAAAGATTTTTCTTTCTTTGATGTAGGTATACACGAATCTTAATGAAGGATATAGATATATTGAATTCAGCTGGGAAGCTGGACAAAATGAGACTGTTGAATATCCTCATGCAGCTGCGAAAATGCTGCAATCATCCATATCTCTTTGATGGAGCAGAACCTGGTCCACCTTACACAACAGATATGCATTTAGTCACCAACAGTGGCAAAATGGTAGTACTGGACAAATTACTGCCTAAGTTGAAAGAACAAGGTATGCATCCCATCGTTGTTGTGCGAGTTGTTTGTTCAATGAGAAGTATGAAAGTCAGTGCTCCTTAATGTTTCCATGTATCCTGGGCAAAAATGAGCACACTTTAGCCAGGATGGTTGTTGGTTTCTAGCGTGATACCAGCTTGTCAAGCAATGTATCTTAAATACTTGATACAAAAACAATTTGTTAAGTGCTGTCATAAATAATTGGATCAAAGTAAACTGACAAGTCCTTAAGAACAACTTTATTTCTAGATATCTGAAATCCAAAACAAATACTTCAAATTTTCATTCTTTATACTCCTTGATGTTTTCTATTTGTGTTACCATCTTACTCTGCTGTGTCTGGGAACATTGTGATAAGGAGTATAACAGAAAACAAAAGCAAAAAGGCAGGCATTAGCTAGACTCTAACATAGAGTAAGGCAAGCAAGCCCCATGGTAGGCACAGGAGCCTGCCAGTGAGCAGCTGTAACAGCTCTGAATTCAGTCTGGCACGCACCAGTCACATCTGTCGTTATGTGGAACCTTTCGAGCCCCACGTCAGGCACCAAAAAGGCCTGTTGGGGTTTAACCTCAGTGGGTAGCTGAGCCCCACAGCCCCCCAGCCACTGTGATAGCAGCGGCTGGAGCGCGGCTGCAGCCCTGTGTTATATATTGGGTTCTGAAATGCTAACTACTTCTCTCCTTAGTACATGGAACTGCCCTCCTTCCCTTGTTGGTAATGCAGACCTGCAGAGTTTGATCAAACTTAAGTTTTGGTGAAAACATAAGGAAGCTTTTTACCCATACAGGTTCGAGAGTCTTAATCTTCAGTCAGATGACCAGAGTCCTAGATATCTTGGAAGATTACTGTATGTGGCGAAATTATGAATACTGTAGACTGGATGGACAAACACCACATGACGAGAGACAGGTATTTAAAATCTGAAGGATTGCATTTAAGTAAAAAGAGTACTCATAAACCATTGGGTTCAACTCTGTGTTGGGTTTGGGGAGAGGGGGCGGGGCATTTTTGGTAATGCAGGTTTACAGGCTGACTGTAATTCGGAATGTGCATTCTCCAAAAACCAACAACACCTAAGGCAGCTTGTCTGTTCCTTTTATTTATTTAGGCATCTATTAATGCATATAATGAACCTGGTAGCTCAAAATTTGTGTTCATGCTGAGTACACGGGCAGGAGGTCTTGGAATCAATTTGGCTACTGCTGATGTTGTAATCCTGTATGATTCAGACTGGAATCCACAAGTAGATCTTCAAGCTATGGTAAGAATCCAGACAGAAATTATGTTCTTTTTTCTTCTCTTTCTCACATAACTTTCCTAGAAATACATGTGTGTCATGATACAGTATTTCCAAAATAGTTGTTTTTCTTGCTTTAGGACAAGAGTATCACTTCTAAGACTGATTTCTAAGTTCCAGTGCAGCTTCCGCTGCGTGGAACCCTTAGTCGTATTTGGGTTATACAATGATTTATGCAGTGGGAAATGCTGAGTATGTGCTACAGCACTCTTAGTAGTATTTGAGGAGAATAGCCTGTTTTGTTTTAAAAAAAGCAAAGCTCTAGCATGATATGTGTTAATCCCCAAATTATGGGGAGTGGAGGTGAATGTGTTTACATTGTTCTCTGATACCTTGGAAACAAAACAAAGAAAAGTTGAATTAAACTTTTCAAAACCTGCTGTTATGGTGGTGATAAGGGAGTGAGCTCCTTTTAGCAACCATCTTTAATTATTATTTTTTTTAAGTATATTTGCATGTCTCTGCAACCTCAGGAGCAGTGTCAAGAACACTACTGACCACTGAAGCTATTTAAAAACTACCAGTGTTTTTTGACAAATGAGGCCTTTCAGAGACAAACCTTGTAAATTCTTTTTTTAAGTATTTCAGTTAAGCTGCAGGTTCTCAAACAGTCTAGCAAAAATGAGTTCAAAAGAATGATAGAACTGGTGTCTGGAGGCTAAAGTGAGGTAGTTCCAGCTACCACTAATGGTGTATGTTCAGAATACTAATTCTCACAGTGGTTAATGATTTGCCAGTCAGGTGAGGTGGTGCATTGTATTTTTCTTGAAATATTCATGGCACGACTGAACAATTTTGAGAAAGACAGTTTTTGGTCAGTACAGAGGTAATTTCTTAAAGACTTTGATTTTACATAAGGTCAGGAGCATTCAGTCTTCTCCCCTCTGTGATTTAACAACAACAACAAACCCCAACCCTAACTCATGCTGTATTTAGGTGTGGCATCTGGAGACACACTTGTTGATGTTATTTAAAAAAAAACACCCCAAAAATTGCAATGCAGATAAGCATGTGCTGTCTTGGGTAGTCACGGTAACTGGATGTCTATAAAGATTTAACTAACTTATGCTATCCCATTTCGTACGTTAGTATGTTGAAACTGATGAAAATGGAAGACTCGTTATGTAGTTGTATTGGGTTTGCGTTCAGCAAAGGTTAACCCACCACAAGCACTGAAGTTTTTGTTACTTTTTTCTTTTTGCATAGGATCGAGCGCACAGAATTGGCCAAACAAAGACTGTTCGAGTGTTCAGGTTTATCACAGACAATACCGTGGAAGAAAGAATAGTGGAACGTGCAGAAATGAAACTCCGGCTAGATTCTATAGTCATTCAGCAAGGCAAGTTTATGGAGCCAATTTGTATATATGATGTGATTTTTTTAATTATTATTATTTTTTTTCTCCTCACAACTTGTAAACTCTGGCAAAATTGGCTAGTAGGGATTAATGGGAATGTTGCTTTTGTGCTTTTGCCTCAGCTGAACCCTGCAGCTGAGTGCAAAGGCCTGATTTTCCTGTAGGGGTAGGCTTTTCCTCACTAACTTTTTGGTTACCTCCCTAGTGATAACGTATGTACAAGTGGATCTAGTCAGCTTTTATTTTATTGGGGTTTTTTTTTTAAAGCATTCAGCTTCTCCTTTGAACTGGAGAAATTAATGCCTTGCCTCTTTTTAATAGATGGGGAGAAGTGAGGACAGTGTAACTTTTTTGGTTGACTTGATGAGAATCTATTTCTGAAAAAAGAATTCAGTAAGGCTTGATCTGGAAATTGTGAAAATGTGCATCATAACAAAGCTTATATGGAAGACCTCACACCCAAAATTATGCTTGTTGAACACAATTAATATATAATAAAGCAAATGTATGTGGTCCCTGTCTGGATTTTGCTGCCTTTTGTGTGTACTTTGTGTTGTTGTTTTTCTTCATTTGGAATTTCCTTTACTGAGAGAAAAGGAAATGTAAGGGGGAGAAAAAACATGTATTGCTCCTTCTGTAATGTAAACTCTTTAGTTAGCTGCTCTCTGCCAATGCTTTTACCTTCAGGAAGACTGGTGGATCAAAACCTGAATAAACTCGGGAAGGATGAAATGCTGCAAATGATTAGACATGGAGCGACACACGTGTTTGCCTCAAAGGAGAGTGAGATTACAGATGAAGACATTGATCACATTTTGGAAAGAGGTGCAAAGAAGGTGAGATAAAGTTAAAAAAAAAAAACGAAAGCTCACCTGTAGACCTAAATTTGATGGCAAGATAGTATATCCCAAGATAACTGGATTGTTAGCTGGAGAGAAATAGAGCTTTTGCTGTTGAGAGTTTGCGTATTGGTCAAACATGTTTTTTTTTTTCTACTGTTGTAAATGAAATGTTTTACAATGAAGTACCTTTCAAAATTGCTACTGTTCTTTTTCTCTCCCCCCTCCAAGACTGCAGAAATGAATGAAAAGCTTTCAAAGATGGGTGAAAGCTCACTCAGGAATTTCACAATGGATACGGAGTCCAGTGTGTATAATTTTGAAGGGGAAGACTACAGAGAAAAACAGAAGGTAACTCTTCAGTTTCTTTTGGAGGAAAGCACTCAGTTGTACGATTGAACTGTATTTATTTAAATGTTGGTTAAAATACAATATAGTCTATAAAAATTGTTTATAAGTTTAATTAGTCATTTAATGAAGTAGATGTAGACCTAGTGTTATGTAAAACTTGTAGCTGGTCTGAGTATTTTGCAAGGCTTAGTCTTAACGTTTTTGGGGTTGGTGGGATTTGTTTTTATAGATGGCATTTACAGAGTGGATTGAACCACCTAAACGAGAAAGAAAAGCCAACTATGCTGTGGATGCTTACTTCAGAGAGGCTCTTCGAGTCAGTGAGCCAAAAGCACCCAAGGTGAGTTGACTAATTTAAAAAAATTATTGTTCAAATATGCATGATAAGTGGTTAAAGCTGGAACTGAGAAATTGGTCTTTATTCATAAAAACTGCTCTATTCACTTATAAACTGGGGAGGCAATTTAAATTTAGAAAATTCCAAAGTACTTGAGAAAAAAGTAAGAACAGGATGAAACTTGTAAGATGTTAGGACAGTAAGACCAACGTGTTTCTTATTTTACTTTTATGTAAGCAGGTGTGGATTTTCTTTATTTTCCTTACCTGTGGAAGATTTCCTTATTGCTGCTCAGAACACCTGAACTTTGTTCAAGGGGATGCATGTGTGACTC
>NW_010294392.1:17134-24134 GCF_000700745.2 Antrostomus carolinensis
CTCTTTCCCCAGCTGCCTCCTCCTCCTCCCAAAGGACCCTCTCCCCTTTTCTCACAGATGTTTTACTTTGAGAATTCAAGGTTGTAATTGTCTCTTGCATGGTGTGGCTTTTTTATTTTTTTTTATTTAGTTAAGACAGTGCATTTTTGTAACAATAAAACTTTTTTCTTTTTTTTTTTTTTTTCCCCCTCATAAACCTGAAATTAGTTACTAAAAGCAGACAGTTGCTGGATGTGGAAGGGAGTCAAATACGAACTTTGTATGTATTTCAGGCACCGCGGCCTCCGAAACAGCCAAACGTACAGGACTTTCAGTTCTTTCCTCCACGCTTGTTTGAACTATTGGAAAAAGAGATTCTCTACTACAGGAAAACAATTGGGTACAAGGTAATAAAACATTTCACACATTGCAACGGTTTATTAGGAGAATATGTACCTGTCCTGCCTTTCATGCTAATTTAAATGAAAGAAAAATCACATTGAGCTGAACAAATGATTAGGTTATATTAACAGAAATGCGACAGTTAGCAATTACTATGAAAAATTAATCAAATTTTACAAAATGCCAAAACTTTTCAGGTACCTCGTAATCCTGATCTGCCAAATGCAGCCCAAGCACAAAAGGAAGAGCAGCTTAAGATTGATGAGGCTGAACCTCTTAATGATGAAGAACTAGAAGAAAAAGAGAAGCTTCTAACCCAGGTATGGTTGGGTATTTAGTGAGACTGACATCAGCAGAAGCTTGCTTTGTGTTTTACAGGGCTACAGGAAAGTTTCTTGGTCAATGATGTGCACGTGCCCTAATTAACACAGCTGCAAATTTGGTTCATGCTGAAAGGAGGTTTAGGGTTAGGTTCATTGTGGGCCAAGACACCTTTGAAGAACACCAAATCAGTGTGTTCAGGTGCTGCTGAATCTGGTCCATGTCCTGTGTGTTTAAGCCTGAAGAATAAGAACTAGCCCAGTGTCAGAGTCTGGCTTCCCAAGTTTGCACTGACTGTGACATCTTTTCTCAGCTGCAGAGCCGAGTGTGCTACTTTCCCCATTATTTAAAGCATATCTTCTGCTGAAGCATCCCTCCCATGTGGGAGGGATGAATCCTGCAGGGTGACTGGTCAGTTTTCCTAAACTATGACTGGTAGTGGATAGCATCCCTCTCTTAAAGAGGATAGGAGCTGAATAGGTACATAATTAGGCAGCATGTACACTTAAACCATTTAAAACAGGTTAATGCCTCTATTGAAACAAATTTGGAGAGAGACAAATACTGAACTTCTGTGCAATGTTTCCTTTTGTTTGCTGTAAAGGGATTCACTAACTGGAATAAGAGAGATTTTAACCAGTTCATCAAAGCTAATGAGAAGTGGGGCCGTGATGACATTGAAAATATAGCCCGAGAAGTAGAAGGAAAAACCCCAGAGGAAGTAATTGAGTACTCAGGTAACTTAGCAGTCAGCTCTGTGAGTCTGTATCTAATGTTGCTTCTCTTGGTAACATCTTACTTCTGAGAATTTCTTACCCCGCTCTTGAAGACTTCCAGGGTAGAATTATACTGGTGGATCTGGGATCTACTCAGCTAGATTTTACTGTATTTAACCCCTGCATAATTAAAGCTGTAGTAAAATGTGCATGTAAACTGTCACTGACCCACTTCAATATATCCTAAATCTACTCTTAACTGCGTAGTGCTGTCTTCAGTTGATAATTTTTGCAAAATGAAATGCTGAGAAACAATGCTTAGCTGGAGAGATTCCACTTTTCCTTGTACTCACTAACTGGTAGTTTCCTTGACTCTACACCTTGATTACATCACCCTCATCAACAGTGGGATACACTAAACATTTTGTGACCACATATAATGGCCACTGGTTTTGTAACCTACGTCCACTTGGCTACTTACCTCTGTCTCAGAAGTGTTTTCTACTGCAGTGCAGCCACAAGGTCCTGGGGTGGAATTTCTAAAGGTATAGAGCACCTTACAGATGTGAAAAAATTATTTCAACGCCCCTTTTATTTAAACACCTGATTGTCTTTTAGACACTTGTTCTTGTCTTTGGCCACTCATTTGCCCTCCCTCTGTAAAACTCTATTGCTGTGACATCAGTTTCCATTTTTAAAAGCCTTTTTCTTTGAGAAGGAGACTGGCTAACAAAACCACTTCTGGCCTGTATCCCACCTCATTTAAACTGAGGGCTCCTGAATCTGGCCCCTTCAAAACAGCATTTGTAATACTGCAACACACAATATCAGTAAGTCAAGGTTCCTTATCAGGTGCCTTTTTTTGTATACAGCAGTAAGGTCTGATAAAAGGAAGCAACATCTAACATCTTTTTTAATATAAAAAAACCCCCCTAACTTTTAAGATGCACTATAAGAAACCAATTGTTCTTTTCTTAGCTGTGTTCTGGGAAAGATGCAATGAACTCCAAGACATAGAGAAGATCATGGCTCAGATAGAAAGAGGAGAAGCCAGAATTCAGAGAAGAATCAGCATAAAAAAAGCACTTGATACAAAGGTAACTGCTGTGTTTCTTTCTTCCTTTATTTCCCTGTGCCAGTGAGGTGGGATGCTGGACTAGGCAGTCTTACTGATGTATGAAGACAACAGGTTGGGCGTAGGCTTTGCCTCTTGCCCATATTCCTCAGCAGTTGCTTCCTCTAGCTATTCCATTCTACAGAAGTGCTGTCCTGCCTGATAGTTAGGATGATAGCTTTTAGGTATGGCCTAACCTGTTGCCTGTAACAATCACCTTTATCGTGGGACAAAGAGTTCATAGTGCTCTGTAACACACTCCCAACCACTATATGCTTTTTGAAGAAGAATTTCTTTTGAATCCATGTTACTGAAATACATGTATACATTTAGAGCACTTAGAAAGGGAGGACATGCCAAGCAGAGGAGGTTTTGGTTCTGATCTGTGTTTCACCAGCCAGGGTTGGGTAATGAACAGATGTGTAGTAAATCAAGACAGTGTATCAGAATTTTCTCCCCACTTCAGGTTTGACTAGTTAGTCACCTACCTCTTTTAGGGGAGTCAGGGGAAGAACAGTGTCTGACTCAATTAACCAGAATGCAGCTGAACCACGTGCTACAGCCTCGTGTGCCTTTTTACCCTTAGTCTGACCCTTCCTGAGGATTTGTATGTTAAAGAGGATCATTGCCATTTGAAGCCTCTTGACTATTTTCAGATGTAGCGACAAGTCTGCAGTCTGCCATTAATCAAAAGATCACAGACAAAGCTATCTGTTGGCTAAACCAGAATTTGCCAGTTTAGATGCTGTTGGTAAATGCACCATCTACAACCCACAGTTACTTACATGTGGTGACTTAACACCAGGGAGCGTAACAGATCTAGTTTTCTAACTTGGTACTGTTCATCTGCCTGTCTTCATGTGAAGTATTGCTTTCCTATAAAATAGTTCCATGCTAATTCTGAACTATTTCTTTAGTTTTATGTAATCTTACTTGTTTTGTTTAGATTGGCAGATATAAAGCCCCTTTCCACCAGCTGAGAATATCATATGGTACTAATAAAGGGAAGAATTACACTGAAGAGGAGGATCGCTTTCTCATCTGTATGCTTCACAAGCTAGGATTTGATAAAGAAAATGTCTACGATGAATTAAGACAGTGTATCCGAAACTCCCCACAATTCAGATTTGACTGGTTTCTCAAGTCCAGAACTGCAATGGTACGTATTTATCGCTTTGCTTTTTGTTCGTGAAGGCCCATACCACCTCAGTTAGGTGCCAGGCTAATTAAATAACTTCTGAAATACTGAGGTCTGTGCATGTGTACAATACATTAAATTTTTATAGACTTTCCAACAACTGTAGTGGATGGCACATGCAGTAAACTAAGGTCTTATGGGAGGAGAAATTCAAAATTCCAAGGTACCATTTTTCAAAAACCAACATGAATTTGAGTTAAATACGAACATGTTTTAAAAAACAAACACCTGCCATCAATTTCATTCCTGTGAAGCCAGCCACTAACTATCAAAAACCATTTAATTCCTTTTTCAATCTGCCAAGATACAGTGAAAAAACTTATCTACTGAAAGGCATTACTAATATGATTTTTACATTAAGTGGCTGCCTTGTGTAGTGAGTGAGTATGTTGTACAATTTAGGAACTGCAAAGGAGATGCAACACTTTAATCACCCTGATTGAAAGAGAAAACATGGAACTGGAAGAAAAGGAAAAGGCAGAAAAGAAGAAGCGTGGACCAAAACCATCTTCGGTAAGATTTAAAAAGGCATTGCTGGGGAAAAGGTCATTGAAACACAGAGTGCTTTTCTAATTGCCTAGGGCAAGTGATATCTGAAGTTCTTAACAACAACAACAAACCTTACAGGAAATGGACTGCTAGGCCTAGCTTTGGGAACACAGCACATATGCTTGACTACTGTCTTTGCTGACTAAATTTAAAGTACTGCTGACTACACAGGCCTGTTTTGTAAAGGAAACACCAACTTTACCCATTTTCTTGCCTACTTTTGTTGTTTAAGTTGTTGCCCAGAGCTGTTGTGTCAAAAACTTAGAAGCACAACTTGCTTTGCAGATGTGCAGAAATCAGTGGAGTGATGGATTAATAAGTTTTTTAGAACTGTTCACAGAACATTAAACAGGTATTTAGAAATGCCATTTCATAAACAGGAAGCTTTATAACATCCTTATTTGCTTCTATACACTTTTTATCTCTATGAAGTTGTACTCTTCCAGAACTGGAGGAGTACAAAACGGCTGTCCTGAGGAGGATGTGCATATTTGCCATGTTTCAACATTTGCAATTTATCCCATTTTAAAGCTGCCACAGTGTAAATCATTTCCATTTGCTTTGACTCCAGATGTATTGCTTGCCCACAATCTTTTTATATCGCAATAACTTACTGAAAATCTTACCTTACAGGCACAGAAACGCAAAATGGATGGTACTCCTGATGGTCGTGGAAGAAAAAAGAAGCTAAAGCTGTGAATGCAGGATTTTTGTAATCACTAAATTTAAAAAGTAGTTCTTTAATTTACGGGTCTTCATAAGATGTACTGTATAATGCTCAACTATTATGTCATTAAAGGACATCGGGTTCATCTGTTTACTGAACTAGAAACATAGTACTTAATGTAGTTTCACTTTTTTAAATGCAACAGCTGTGCTGAATTTTTTTTACCATTAACACTTGAAGTAATAAATAGACTTCATTTATTAATAAAGATTCACGTGACTTTTTTCATTAATGTTTCCACTTGAATACCTATTTATTTAAACAGCCCCCAATTTTTTTCTCCTCTTAGGGTGTTCTGATCAATTTTTCCATTATGAACAATAGAACTGTTTAGTTGTGTTTTCTTCTTACAAGCCATCACCAGTCAAACCCCATTTCTGGAAATTCTGTGGCTCTGACATTACCTTTAATTAACTTAATTTTACTGCACAAATATATTCTGTTCTTTGACATTAGTGGAAAGGCCAGGTATTAACTTCAAAAACTGATGACTGGAACAAAATGGTGACATTTTTCTGCTTAAAATCTGTGCCAGAAGAAAGGTAAGTCAGTCATGCTGAGATTTGTACTTAATTAGAATGGCCTAAGAATGGTAGAATTGTTTTTATTGGTAATTAACAGTCAGAATAGAAAACATAACAATATGAGTAAAACAACCTGCTTCTCTCAAACAACTTTGGTAAATGCAGAGTCAAACTTGGTCACTGTGAAAGAGCTGGTGCTGACTGTAGGTGTGCAAGATGGTAACTGTCCAGCAGTCCCCACTGTTCATTCAGCTGCTCAGACAGTACCATGCCCGAGTGTTTCTGGCACTGGCCTTGCCTTTTCATGCATCTATCTGCCATATAATAACTGACATGAAATTGGCTATTTCCCAATTGCCGTCATCTAACATCGCATAATTTTGGAATTTACCAGGAAAGGAGAGAAAAAAGAACAAATGCTCAGTTTGCATTGAATAATCTTTGCTCAGTTTTGACCCTTTTAAGAATACATACCAAAAAACATCAGTATTGAGTAAACAGGGAGAAATGCATCCCTAGAAAAAATCAACTTTTTAGAGCTTAAGCACTAAGTAAACCAAGAATTGCAAAAAAAGCTTGAGAATTCATACCTGTAGATTTCGCCTATAGCAGTACAGTTCTTGCTAGTAACCATTTGCAGGTACCTGAGTTGCAGACACCAGCTGAAACCATGCCTGTTTCTTCAGAAGAGCTTGGTATGTACAGCTGAGTTAAGAGCCAACCTACAACACTTTACAAGTTGAATTGTGGCAGCCCCAGAAGACATCAGTCTAACTGCTGCTACCCTAAACAAAAACCCTGCAATGCTGAAGCTTTCCTTTAACAGCATCCCTTTGCAAAGCGTCCCTTTTCACCAAAAAACCTCAAATGCATCCAAAAAAACCCACCCAAACCACAACAAGCCAGTCACTTGTGTACAGCTAGCCTAAGTAAAAACCCTTTAGAGGACACAGAAGGGAAAGATTTGTTAAATAGCTGTGCAGCACTTTGTTTGTACTAACAAATCATTCCCAAGTGCCACTATGCAGAAAACAAAAGGAACTAAACCTTAAGCTCCCAAATGCCATCCTACTAGTTCTAGAAAATCCATTTTCTTTCATTAGGAGTAAAAAACAAAGCAAAGTATTTACTCTAGATGATACAAGTATGTTCCCCCAGTGCCATCTGGCAAAACAAGCTGCCTTTGGGAAGTACTTGCCTGGATTCTGATGCCATAGGGTCTGTATCAAGCAAAGGAATATAGGCAATTACTATACAATAGGGGAAAGCGTTCATCAGTATTGTTCTGAAGTAACAGAATCTGTTTAAGCACCTTCGAAAGCACATAATGCCAGCACCCAAGCATCACCATGCTGTTTTTCTAGCATGGCTTTATAATATCATTCCAGTTCTCATTGATGACATGTAATACTCTCCTTGCAGAGAACTGCAGTTACAGCCTGTCCCGATCCGATATTGGGGATCATTTAA
>NW_010294393.1:0-208 GCF_000700745.2 Antrostomus carolinensis
GGTGAAAACATATTTAAACCCCCCCCAAACTTTAGAAAACCCCAAAAATGAGTGAGGGGGGAGAAGTTGAGCACCCCAACTTGACTAACCGGTCAAAGAAAGATGCCAAGAGCCGCCGTAGAAGGACTTTGTGCCGCGTCCCCGCGCTGACGTGACAATTCATCAGCTGAGCTCGCGTGATGTAGACGTTGGTGCCTGAAAAAGGGGG
>NW_010294393.1:361-596 GCF_000700745.2 Antrostomus carolinensis
GAGTTTGGGGTGACAACGGTTCCCGATTTGGTTGATGAGCTCGGCCGGTAACGAAGCCAAATCCTGTCGGACCCTCACCCGGTTCCGTGACTCCGAGGTGGCCTGGTCAGGTAGGGCTTCCACCTTCTCTGTGGCTTGAGGAGGGGGACACAGGGGTGGGGGGGACATGGGGTGTCAGTGGGATCTAGATTACAAAGAGCCAACCCCCACTTTTTGCTTCTTGTCGCGGTGAAGT
>NW_010294394.1:0-2099 GCF_000700745.2 Antrostomus carolinensis
GCACCCTGCCAGCGTGTGGGGCAGGTGGGAGGGCAGCTGCAGAAGGGCTGGGGGCCGTGGCCGTGCATCCTGCAGAGCGGGCGGCTGCGGGGGGAAGGTGTCCCCAGGGGTGTGGTGCTGTGAGCCGTGGTCCTGCTCGGTGACACCTGGGCTGGTTTGGTCCCACCAGAGCTGAGGCCATGGGCAGCTCATGCACCACAACAGTGACTGGGGAGGAATGGACCCGGGCAGCAACTGGCCATGCCATCCTCTCCATCCCCTCTCCTCCAGCTGCAGCAGGAGCTGAGGGCCCGGAGCCGCTGCCCGGCTCTGTCTGAGCCAACACTCGGGTCTATGAGCCCGGCGTGGGTCAGAGGTGACCAGCACGGGACAGGACAGCCGCTTCCCACAGGCAGCTTGTGTCTCACCAAGCGCTGACGCTGAACCAGCCTCCTGCGCCCTTCCAGGCTGGCTGCCTGGAGGGCGTTCAGACCACGGCTTTCCCCTCCACCCCCGAGGTAATTATTGGGGAAATCTTTGCATTTAATTTAAAAATGAGTTTAACTTTGCCTCAAATACTATTTTTTCAACCTAATTGAAATGTAGTCTGTGTGTGTCTTCTAATTGCTTTGAAGAACCTGGTAAGAAGCTTCTTAAAGTGATGGAGGCCTAAAAGCTAGAGAGTTTTGATAAATTTAACATTAGCTTAACATTTCCACAGGGAATTGAAAATATCAGACTTGTGAGGATATTTGCTCGAGCTAAGTAATGCAATTTGTCCTTCAAAGTACTGGTGCTGTGCCCGGCTGACTGCGGCGAGGGTGCAGCGATGCTGGGGGAGGGAGGCAGGGAGTGTGGCCCTGGCAAAGCTTTGGGAAATGATGGGCAGAGTCTGTCAGCCTGGGACATCCCAGTGGGATCAGCACGGCGCTGGCAGTGCAAAGGGGCACAGATGCATTAATGTGTATTGCTATCTGAGCACTCCAGTGTTTTAAATTTCTCTTTGTTTCAGAAATATTTTTCAATTTTTTTTTAAAAAAAGAAAAGTTGGTTTTATTCTTTAGATCTTACAGGTCTGCAAAAACAGACATGCTGAAACAGCAGTGGGTCAGTTCCCAAGCTCCAGGGGCAGAGGAAGAGCTTTGGCCCCTCCTGCGCCCAACTCTCTGGCCCCACATCCCCACAGGGTCCCATTGCTGCTCTCCAGCTGTGACCTCCCGCAGTGGTGTGGGCACTGGAGTCTCATCTGTCAGGACTGAGACTCTCTCTGTGCTTACAGGTGTGAAATCCAGCTCGGCTCTCGGGCTCAGCAGAGCAGGGATCAGATTTTTTATCTGCCCTTGGCTCTGGGTCTGACCCTGAGCCACACGAGTCCAGGCAGAGCTGGTGCTGGCGGCTGCAGCAGCTGATAATGGGGTGAGCTCACCTGCTGCCCGGCTCATTAAATTATGATTATTTCAGTATCAACAATTTCCTGGTCATCATTTCAGCCCAAGCATCCAGCTGAGGACCAAGCCACAGCCGGGGCTGAGTTCCCTTCCTGTGTCCCTGAGCAAGGCACATCTCCTCCCGCTGAGGGGGCAGATCACCCCTCTGCTCCCCAGCTGGGCTGCAGGGTCGGTTGGTGCCTTTCAGGTGTGTTCGGGCCCTGTGAGAGTGGGACTCTAGAATTACCAATAATAGGTGTTTACCTGAGTAATTAATGTCATTTGATTTAAATGAAGCTGTTGGATGGTGGGTGTCACACCTGGGGTTGCTGAGTGGTGGAATTAAGTTCCCAAAGATCAGGAGAGGCAGGATTTGGGGCCAGAACTTCACTCTTGAGAAACAGCTTTCAGTGTGATGTGGAGCTCCTGGTACCAGTGACCAGATTTGCTCCCAGTTTGCTCCGTGGCACGATGGGCAGTCAGTTCCCATAGCTCCCGGGGTCCCAAGGGGAGCCCCAGCTGAGGCAGCTCTTGGATTTGAATCGATGGGAGAATAATTTTCACTCGATGTCCCTGGACCCCTCACAGGCAAGTCCTGCTGGTCCCGGGGTTGTTTTGAGGGTGGGCAAGGACAGGGGACAAAACTGGGGTTCAGGGGGTGGGCTCCAGCCCCCAGCCTGCACTGGGGTGACT